>NC_045172.1:17903928-18134470 GCF_900700415.2 Clupea harengus | reverse complement strand
CTAAAGACGTCTACCACTGAACAATGTTATTTAAAGGTGGTATATGCAAATGAAAATACAAATGTAGCCTCCAATAAATGTGATAACCAAATGATCAAACGTGCAGAGACCTTCATGTCGTTCTCCAGCTGCTCCATGTCCCTCTTCTCCATGAGTTTGTAAAGAGGGACGAGCTCACTGAAGCCCTGGGTCACAGGCATGGCCTCCTCCTCCTGACTCAGGTACAGGGTCAGGTCCAGAGCTTTGTCCAGAGGCACCTTACCTATGCTGCAAGAGGAAATAAACACAAACTGAATAAAAGATGCCATGAAAGCTTGCTCTAAGGGGGTCCAGGCACTGGGCTCTGTAATGCACCTTGAGACAATTTTATTGTTTTGGCGCTATATAAATAAAATTGAATTGAATTGAATTGAATTGAATTGAATTGAATTGAATTGAATTGAATTGAATTGAATTGAATGAAAGGTCTGCCACACAAAGTTCGGGAAGTGTGCCAGTCGAAGTGCCAGTATTCATTTTTCCTTCTTATTGTAGACGGTCCCTTAATGTTGGTTTGACAGTGTTAATGGTAGTGAGGTATTGGTAGACACTCCCTAAGACCCTCCCACGAGACATGTGTGAGACATCACCTGACCAGCTGGAAGATATTGTTGATGAGGCTGGCTCTGTCGTTGCTGCTGAGAGCTGTGTGGTTAAGCCGCAGAAGCTTGATCAAAGCGTCCCATCCCCCCGACTCGTAGTGGACGATGTAATATCCTCTCATGTCCACGTTAAACTTAATCCACTCCACCTCCTCCGGCAGGTATAATACATCTGCAGAAAGAACACAAGGCCACAAATTCTTTCACGGTGGATTCCATGAAACTTTACAGAGAGGATGATTCCATCAGAGAGTTGGATTTTCTCTCAAAAAGGAACCAGTCTGTCAATAATCTATAGTTTGTGCATATGTTCTAATTTTAGCTTTTGGCTTCTGGCTATTAAGTCATTTTCAAAACACTGAATCCAGTACATTCAAATAAAGTTGTCACTCATATGCACAAAAGGAAATGAAGCTCAAATCATGGCATTTGGTTTTGTCATCAGAAACTGTGGCAGCTTGAACATTTAGATGGTAATGACCATGAACATGTCTGGGTGGGGCCAGACAGTAAAAGTTTTATATATTTAGGATTTTGGGATAAAGCTCATCTTCTCCACACTGTTCATGTACAAAGACACAGTACCTTTTCTGGCCTTCAGCAGAAATCTCTGCACAGTGCTGGAGTGACTGGTGATGTAGGTGAGTGGAACTTGCCAAAGGAAACTACAGGGGATGAGAACAATATATGAGGATATAATTATACAAATATCACATCTTGATTATAAATAAACTAAAAAACTAACTTTATGACACCCATCAACTACAAAGGATATACAGTATATTCTTGACAAAAATAGCATCTATATTATAAACACAACTGGTTTTAATATTCACAAAAAAATTACCTTGATGTCTTGTCAGGATCTCCCCCTTTCAGATACCTCTGCTGATCCAATCTGACTTCTCGACCTTTGACCTCCACAGTAATCACAGGAAATCCCTCTTGCAGGGTCCATGTATCCATGATGGCTTTCACATCCAGCTCGTCTTGCATGAACCATTTCTGTTGTCAAAGTACGTTGTTATGATTTACAGATGTTTGATCAGTAGATGATCCATGGCTCCTCAATTGAAAATGTGTGATTTACCCTCACCCCAACCTATATACTCATGTTCATGTCAGTTCCATCATGCTACTTTATCCAATACTGCTCAAATTCCTGCACTTTAAAAAAATGTCTTATGTAAAATAGTCTTTATTGTTACACTAGGTCTCTAATACTCGTAGCTTGATTGTTCTCTCCTTTGTAAGTTGCTTTGGATAAAAGTAAATGTAAATGTAAATGTAAATACTGACGAAGCAGCTCTCTATTCTTCTCTTGCAACTGTGACTTTATACAGTGACCATTTTTAGTGTACTGTAGGAACTGAGTTGAAAAAGGTTTTGTAAGCTTGTTCTCCATGGATCGTTTCTGTTAACCCAAAGGGCCATTCGAGACCAGTAACTGTAATCATTTGTCTAAACACAGACGAAACAACTGTATTTCTGATTTTGTTTCGAATAACTTACAGACGCCTCACTTCTGGACTTGCCTCCACCACAAAATCCATCCAATTTCATTCTGCCCTGACCTGTTTCATCAGAATGACAGACCTAAAATAGAAACAATCGAAACACAAAGTAAGATGTCAGGCCCCAATGAATCCTGGTAACATGATGCAAATAAATATGTGATACACAGAGTCCTTACTTGTACCAAAATATAAAAATGAAACATCACGATCCTATGACACAACACTGACACATGATAACCAAACACTAAACCTAATAAAGATAATTAAATTAATTTACATTACATTTAATAGACCACGTGGAGCAGTGTACAGTGAAATTAAAGATATTAAAAGTGCAGAGGACCCTATTGATTTGGATGAATATAAGGCTTGTGGAAATATGGATGTTGTATAACAGAGGCAGTAAAGAGGTGCTGGCATCATCTCTCTGTTTCCCTTACACTGGATAGGCTTTCCCAGAGGTGGGCATTGACCGTGTTCTGGTAACTGTGTCGCCTCAGGTAGCGGATGATGCCCATTTTAAAAGCTTCAGGAGTCAGGAAGTCTCTGAGCATGTTCAAAACACATGCGCCCTGAAGGAAAGGAAGCAAGCAAGCATTAACAGAATGGTACGTTCATGCTCTTACAACATGTCTCTTTGTGTCATTCCATGTGAAAGCCACGGAGGACATAAATAAGTAGAAACACATTGACAGATATTAATTATATAGCTTATATAATTACATATACTAAATAAGTAAGATTGTACACTGTGTCGCCTGACCTTAGCCACATTTGTTTGCTGATGAGCATGGATGAAGACGTATGATGAAAACAATGAATGACGTGAATGAACGTATGATGAAAACAACATAATCTTGTATCAGCATAATGTAGAGCAATGATGGTGTACAGAAACTATTTTACAATTTTAACCTGGTGATTATAGAACTTAGAACTAGTAGAAGTTGAAAAGGGAAGGAACTGGAGGTATCTGCATGCAATATGTTAAAATCCTGAGCAATATAAAATGCTAAAGTGGAACTTCAAGGAGTGTCAAGAAATCTTCTGCTTTTTAAATATAATTTTCAAAGGCTGATGTCAGTGAGCATACATTCACTGTGGCCTCATGAAGAGACAGTGGGGAATCAGAGTTGAAATGGCCACATGCTGGAAGAAAAATCTTCAATAATGTTTTTAGTGATCGAGGTCCCGGTGCCGAAGGCACAGCTGGAGTTGACTCAAGTTCACTAAAATAAGATGGACAGGTACCAAGGACCATGGAGCTTATTTGTTTGAATTTTCCCTTTCTTTGGGGTTTGGGAGTGGACGGTTTGTTTTTCATACCTTTTGGTAGGAGACGTCATCAAACATCTCTCTGATCTCGGCAGGGTTCTCCACTGGGGTGGAGATGGGGTGTGAGGAGCTCAGGGCGTCTACCTCCATGGCCCGGAAACACTTCGACAGAAAGTAGTCATTCTGCCCAGAGCAAAACAACATGTGTTGGGAACTGCATGTGCACTTCTGAAGTCTTTGAAACTGACAACTACTGCTAGAAAAATTCTAACAATGGACAATGAATTCTGGGAGATGTACTTCCCTGCGGTTATGTTCTGTGACCTAGCACTTCTTCAAAAAGAAGTCAAACTGAACACATTGCCATGCTTCAGTAAATAAGCTGAAATGTGCTTTCATAAAGCAGATTTAAGACTTTAGCCAAGACATAGACAACTTTGTTCAGATCTGTATTTTCTGGATATTTTCTGTGTTTGAGGACTGTACAACTAATCTCAATATTTTACTCAGCAATAGTTTTGCTCCTTGATTGTGATGTCAATTCCGACAACTAAATGACAATTAAAATATATTTATTTAACGGCAGCACCAACATTAGATCAATAAATCAGAGAATTTCTTGGATTACTCCAAGGTTGAGTCAACATTTGAATTTGGCTACAGGCCACTCTGTTAAATGGCTTCATGGCAGAATTACTTAGTTGATAAATGAATGTCACTGTTGATGAATTCAAATCTATATTTCAGATGATGTTTTGCAGTGAATGCAGTGACCGTGACCTCTGGTATAAAAATACTCTTGGTAGTTTTAAAAATGGTGCTTGTTGTTGTCTTCCTCTCACGTCGCATTTAATCAAATCAAGTGCCAAACGTCACTGCAAGCTCCACCCAACGGCTTTAGGGCACACAAGTACCTACCCCGGAGTCGGTACTCATTTCTCCCCCGAAAACAGCCCTGAAAAGGGTCCTACAGGGGAGGCTCCTAGAGTCAAAACACACACAAAAGTGTGGGCTGCCCTAAAACAGCCAGCTATGTCCTGCAGTGGAAGGTTTTTTGTTCATTTTTGTGTATATTACCTCATAGTGTTAGTCAAGCAACCAGAGGAGCTATTTTAGTGAAATGCTGCGAATGGCTGGTCAGAAGTGTTTACCTGAGATTTGCCTGTACATTGTGGAGAAAGGAAATGGGTCTTCGGTGTATGGGTGAAACTACTGTTAAAGCAGCAATAAATAGTTCTGTTCCAAAACTAGCAAGCTAACTACCTAAAAGGCATGCAAACTATGCAAAGCTTTTCTTTCATTTTTGCAGGGTGTTTTAGCCCGGAACACAGAACTACATAGTGCATATCCTGTATGGCTAGTGGGAAAGACACAGGTTTTTATCTGTCCTTCATCTGTCCTTCACATGACCATATGCTATCAAAACAAACCAAAACTAGTTACCTCAAAAAGTGTCAAATTGTTGCATAGTGTTGTATTAAAGGGAGCACTGACTCCTTGGAGTTTCACATGTTCACGGCAATAACAAAGGGCAATCCTCACCACTTGTAGCTCTGGGTGGGTTATGTCAACAGACATAAACTCCATAAACTTGGCAAAGCCCTCATTCAGCCACAGGTCATTCCACCACTGCATAGTCACCAAGTTCCCAAACCACTACAAGAGGGGTGACAGATTTCAGGGCAGAATTCACAGTACGACCAGTTTAATTTCAGCACAGCACATTTAGAACAACATGGAAACAGAATTTGTTACGACTAGTACAACTGGCATAATCTTTGACGGTGCGCTTACCTGGTGGGCCAATTCATGGGCAATGACTTTTGTTATTCCCAGTTTGTCTGAAGGTGATGATTTCTCTGGATCGAAAAGGAGCCCTGACTCCCTGTATGTCGTTAGACCCCAGTTTTCCATGGCGCCGGACTGGAACTCTGGGATTGCTGCTAGATCTGCAATCACAATTAAAAGTACTCATATGATCTCAGACGCCCAAGTGTGAAGTAATGATATGACGCAACAATGACTTTCACTCAGACCTTGCTTTGGAAGAGGATATGGGATGTTGAAGTAATCATCATAAAAGTCGAGGAGCTTCACCGCAGTCTCTAAAGCGTATCCTGCCTGGTCGATTTTATCAGGCACGGCATACACTGAGATCTGAAAATAGGAAGAAAAAGAGAACTTTAGAAGCAGTCAGAAATGTCCATCACAGCCCAAATTCACACATTGCTTTACATATCCTTTGGTAGTTAGCATAGATTTATGTATAGCCCGGTGTACATAACTTAAGACTTCACTTTGACACACAATGAATTAGAAGAGACAAAAAGAGACAGCTTGCATACTTCAACGCCATGCTCGGTGGTCTTTCGAATGGAGAGGAAATCGCATACGATGAAGGCCACCAGGTAGGTGCTCATTCTCACGCTGGTGTCAAAGTAATCATCCAGGAGACCTCCTGGCTGCTCCACTGTCTTGAGCTGTAAAGAAACGATGCTGATCCAGGCGTCTCTCAAGTCATGTAATGATGTGTAAGCACTGTTGGTGATATGATGCTGGACATCATTGTCCTACCTTGGGCATGTTGGACAGCGCAATGTGCCTGGGTTCTCTGCGTACACGTATGGTGAAGTTTGCTTTGAAGGCAGGCTCATCGAAGCAGGGAAAGGCTTGGCGGGCATGAGTGGCCTCAAACTGGGTTGATGCCATCACCCTGAAACAGACCAAGCTCATAACTGGGAGCATTTGTAAATTCAATGCAATAGAACTGAGCCATTGATACCTCTGCACTGTACAAACCATTGGACAGAAGATGAAGATAAATGTAGATACTCTTTGTGTGCTATTGTACTGAGTTAACTGGTGACCTCTCTCACTAGGGAGCTAATAAAACACATTGTTTTAGGCTTTGGATTCATGGGATGTTCAGAGATGAGGATTATTTTTACTTACCTGGTCTCGCCATCTTTTGTTTTGTATGTTCCTTTATAAAATCCGTGTAAACTCTCAGAGAGGTTAGCTGTAAATTCTACACTGATGACATGTAGTCCTCTACTAATGGCGAAGTCATCAGATACAACAGCAATTTGCTCGAAAGCTGGGAAATCTAACACTCTAAGGTGTCGTTGATGACCTGACGACTGAAAAGTTGCTCTGATGATTTGGAGGTCTTTACTGTGAAGAATAATGAAACGGGTTTCTTCTTGCACGTGTATTTGTATCTGAACAGTTCCCGAAAAGTTAAGATACGTCAAGTTTGGGTGAATAAAGAGGTCGTAGTGTAGCGGTTGAACAATTTCTGGTAACCGCATTTTGTTCCATGGAAATGGCGGTTTGCTGGCCAGTGGTTCAGCCTTAGATGGGTGGACAACACAAAGGGTTGCGATTAAAGCATAATACAGTATGAAACAGAGACGTAAGCCTCCCATGTTTAGTTGAAAGTTCTTTGGTTCTTGTAATAATAAATTAAGTCAAGGACAACACGTGCCAGTGGAATAGGCTACTTAGGTTATCAGAAGTAAAGAATGAATACCGACGAGCCACCAGTAGCCGAAGATAGGGAAAAGTCAGCAGAGTTCATTGCTACAGCAACCGACGCCACTACGCATCAAAAATGTTTAATTAGGTCACCTGGCACGTCTTCATATAAGAAATTATTGTTCGGGACTAGCTCATCTGTGTAGCAGAGTCCATGGTTGTTTGCTCGAGGGAGAGATTAAAAGTGAAAGGGAAAGTAAAGCGGACTTCAACTGTCGATTAACCGGGAAGGACCCCGTGATGTCACCATTTAGGGCACTACTTAAATTGTATTAAAATAAAACAACAAAAAATAGTGTCAGAATGTATCCATTGTGTGTTTAGAATGGGATATATTGATACTTTGTGTATAATCGTTTTAGTTCATAGCGATATAATAATTAGCCACTAGGTGTCATTGTCGCACTTTGATGGCGTAGAGACGTTGCTGATGAAATGCTGAAAGTAAAAAAAAAAAAAAAATTAGGATGGAATTGTCTGAAGACCTTAACGCAGCCAATGGCTCGGTTTCTCATCCAGATATTTTTGCACCTCATCACCAGGATTAGAAATACAATTATACTTACACATAAAATAATCACCAGTGGTCCAACATTTTTGACAAAGATTTTTAATAATTCCAAATAGTCATCTACGAAATTCACTGAGGATTATCTTTTGCACACTGAACACAAGAGGGAAATGTACTTTAAGTTATTACGACTTATTATAAAAAACAAAATTCATTATTATGTACAGCTAAAAAATAGGCCTTGAACAGTATTCAACAAAATTAAACATACATTTGCCTCCCAAACAGGGTCCATGATGGAGAAGAATGGAGAAAATGTGTCATTATGAGTTTTGACATACACTCACACACGCACACAAATGCCTGAACATACTACAAATTCATTAGGTTCAACCAGAATAGTCCTCATCATACTGATAACTTAGTGCAGGTCACCCATGAGTGTCTCTCCCCCTCAGCCCACTCCAGTCTAGTCCAGTCCAGTTTTAGTGGTCACACTTTTTCATCTTTGGCCTTCTTGGAGTCAGTCAGGCTTGTTGTCTGCATGAGAGAGATAATAAAAACAGAAGTTAAACATAATCATTAATTGATCCACGGTATACAACAGGAGTAAGTACACCCATCACTTAAATGTCAAATGATTCAAAATTGTATCACCTGACAGTAACTGCATTATTTCTCAGTCGAACAGTAGGGTATTTGCTTTTTTGTTAAATTAGGATTAACTATATTTTAGACTTACTATATTAAAAATACAGGTAGTAGGAACTCAATGCAACAAAAGTCAGTACACCTTTCATTACTGATATTTTAAATCTTATTTTTTATATACGCATGTCAATCTTTATTTATGATGACTCAATCCTCCTCTGCATGGAGGACACTAGTGTTGCACACATTTCTGGAGAGATGTCAATCATCAGAGACTTTCTTTCCGCTGTTCTTTGCTGGAGGGGCTGTGTTGCTCAAACCTTTCTCTTTAAAATACCCAAAAGGTGTTCTACTGGATTCAAGTCAGGCGACATACTTGGCCAGGTCATAGTTTTCACTTTTTCTTCTTCAGAAACTTGTGTGATTTTGGCAGTGTGCTTTGGTTTCGTTATCATACTGGAATATTCCTGTCTGCCGAGGTTCTGGAGACTGGGCGTCATCTTGTCAGCCAGTATTTTGGTAAATCCACAGACATTCATGGTGCCATCTCTACATGTCATCTCCCCAACACCTTTTGCACTTGTGCAGCCCTGTATTAACACTCCCACCTCCGTGCTTCTATGTCGGGACTATGCGTTCACTGTGGTAGTCCTGGCCAGGTTCATACCAAACATACTGAAACCCATCTGAGCGAACAGCTCTTCGGCACAAAACTGCACGATTAAACTTTTCTAAACAACATCAAAAGAAGCCTGACGAATATTGGAAGCAAATCATTGGGTCAGATGAGACCAAGATAAATGTGTACGGCTCAGATGGGGTTCGGTATGTTTGACAGGTTTGGCATGTTTGAGTCTGTCATCCAAAATAAAGGTGGACACAAATGAGGCATTGAAAAAACAAAAAGATCTGAGTCTCAGTAATGAAAAATGAAATTACTTTAGTTGCAGTGAGTTCCAACTGTGCGGCCTGCATTTTTTAAATATGAAATCTAAACTCAGTTTTTAATTTGACATAAAAGTATATCAAAAGTATATTTATTTAGAGCATCTAATTGCCTGTGTACAGTTCATGTAAATTCAGTACTAGCTTGGCAAAAAACAGTCTTTGCTTCTCGGTCACTTCCTGTTTAAGGAGCCCGGCCCCCTCCTCACCTGGTCCACCATCTTCTGCATCTTCTCGATGACGGCGAGCATGTGGCCAGCGTTCTCCTTCAGGTTCCTCTCGTAGAGCTTGTTGAGCTTCTCCGCCTGCTCCAGGCGGCTCCGCAGCTCCTCGCTTCCCTGCTGCTGCTCCTCCTGCGCCTCCTTGCCCAGCTGCACCTCCACTGCGGAGTCAACAACACACACAAACACATCAACAACACACACAAACACATCAACAACACACACAAACACATCACCACCACTGCAGAGTCAACAATACACACAAACACAACAACAACACACACACAAACACATCACCTCCACAGCAAAGTCAACAACACACACAAACACATCACCTCCATTGCAGTCAACAACACACACAAACACATCAACAACACACACAAACACATCACCACCACTGCGGAGTCAACAATACACACAAACACAACAACAACACACACACAAACACATCACCTCCATTGCAGTCAACAACACACACAAACACATCAACAACACACACAAACACATCACCTCCATTGCAGTCAACACCACACACAAACACATCAACAACACACACAAACACATCACCTCCACTGTGGAGTCAACAACACACACAAACACATCGCCTCCACAGCAAAGTCAACAACACACACAAACACATCACCTCCACTGCGGAGTCAACAATACACACAAACACAACAACAACACACACACACAAACACATCACCTCCACTGTGGAGTCAACAACACACACAAACACATCACCTCCACTGCAGTCAACAACACACACAAACACATGAGCTAACCTCACGCATGCAAGATATAAAGTTAGGGACCAACTGTGGGACACATAGGATGAAATATGCACCTTTGGACCCTAATGTCATAACTTAATAGACGGGTAAAGGAGACCAAACACCTTCATTATTTATATTAATATATACTATCAATATACAGTTATACATGAACACCTACGCACAGATATATTTTGCCATTCAAACATGCATAATCATACACACACACAAACACAACTGCTGCTGTTTGAAAAAGGCAACTTTTGAAACCACAAGAGTAGAGACGCTGAGTGTGTAGTTACCAAGTTTGGTCTGCAGGGTGCAGACACGCTGCTCCAGGGCCCGCTGTACTGCGGTGCCTTTCTCCAGCGTCTGCAGCAGGCTGGAGATGTTGACCATGGAGCCCTTGTAGCTCACCACGTCCGTGCCGCTGCCCTTGGCCCCCGAGCGGCGGGTGGGGGCCCTCTCTTTACCTGTGCTGGCCTGGCCCGGCAGCAGGGCCTGGTTCCCTGGAGGGGACAGAGGATGTTTTAACGGAGGTTTGAACACATCACTGTTCTCCAGTCCATAAGTGAATAGTGTGATCAGAACATCTTCTTAAATCACTCAGCTCTGAGGTGTCAGTGGCTGTGTTTCTGTTTCTTTAAATTACGTGCAGACTCGTTCATTTTTCTATGGTATGGTATCTTTATTACTGCGTTACTGTATTGTATTATTTCAGCAGCCTATCTAGTATTAGCACTAGACTGATTTTTGGTCATCCCCATAGTCATTTTGATGGTGAATGGTCATGAATGGGGTGAGACTGTGTGCGAGTGCCCTTTCCCTCACCTTGTAAACTGACGTCACACGGCAGGTCTGAGTCATCCCACTGGGCGCACAGCTTGCGGTACTGACACAGGTCATTGACTGTTGTCTTCTTCACCAACTCCATTGCCTAAAACACACAGACAGGTTGGCACCACATCAGACAGGATTGTCATCTGTTGTTTATTTCGATTTCCAGAAAGCAAGAGATTCACAAAATGGGAGTTTCTCGAAAGGAGGAGGCGTTTCATGAAAACTGTGTCTCTTAAATCACACCATTTTAAAGTAGAGGAAAGACACGTTGATATCAGATCTATCGAAGACAGACAGACAGACAGACAGACAGACAGACAGACAGACAGACAGACAGACAGACAGACAGACAGACAGACAGACAGACAGACAGACAGACAGACAGACAGACAGACAGACAGACAGACAGACACACACAGACACACACAGACACACACACACACACACACACACACACACACACACACACACACACACACACACACACACACACACACACACACACACACACACACACACACACACACACACACACACACACACACACACACACACACACACACACACACACACACACACACACACACACACACACACACACACACACACACACACACACACACACACACACACACACACACACACACACACACACACACACACACACACACACACACACACACACACACACACACACACACACACACACCTGATCAGGAGTGAGGTACAGGCCCAGAGACAACAGAATGCTCTGGAGATCCTGTTCTCTCAGGCTCCCCTCCAGCTTGCGGTCGAAGAACACCCAGGAGAGCAGAACACTGCGGGGCAGCACCGCGCTCCAGCCGAGGGGACCATCCTGCACAGACCCGGGGAGAGAACCAGGGTGAGAACCAGGGAGATGGGACAGAGATCCACACGCAGAAAAGAGACACGTGGAAAATGAAACGAGCATGACAGACGTAGGGAACTTATACGCTCAGTGTAACATCTTGGAGTTTACATAAAGAAAGGTATGATTACGTTTTCCTTGGTGGCATGGTTGTCTGCAACGTCTGCGGTCTTCTCTTCCTCTCCCGGCACCTCTGCTACAATGTGAAAGGGAAAATGTACAGAAACATGGAAAAGTTAAAAAAATAAACCAACATAGTAGAACAGGAGAACAACCAGACTGTTAAGGTGTAAGACACATGCCAGTAACGAAGGACTAGTTGTCAAAGTGTTCAGCTTTTCCTCTATCTGGAATCAAAGACTACAGGAAGTGGCTGGTAACCTGGTAAGAGACATACGTCTACACTCACCGCTCTCACTGTTCTTTTTGTCCTCCGCCAGGTTCTCAGTCTCCTCCGCCTTCTCAGGCTTCACTTTTTCTTCCTCGTCTTTCTTTTCCTTCTCCGTGTCGTCTTTCTTTTCCTTCTCCGTGTCGTCTTTCTTTTCCTTCTCTGTGTCGTCTTTCTTTTCCTTCTCTGTGTCGTCTTCCTTCTCCACAGAGCCTTTTCTCTTCTTTCCCTCCTTGCTGGCAGACTTTCTTTTTCCTTTCTCATTCTTCTTGGGCTCCTCCTGTACAACAGACATAGACATCTTTAGCCATATAGTGCATTTCTATCTAAGCAAGAGACAATCATATGATGAGTCTCCTAGTGACCACTCAGGTCCATGAGGGTTTAACATTCTTACCCTCATACACACAGCAACAGACACCTGTTATCTGACATTAAACAGTCCAGCCATAGCCAGACGAGGGGGAAAACCGTTTCTCTCCCACCAGCAAGTGTGGTTCATGGGGATAATCAAAATGACTAGTTGTTCTCTATGCCTCATAACTTGTGTGCACTACATGCATTAGGGGACGGCTCAGAATGTACTTGAACATAACCAATCCCACAATATAAATACTTTTATGCTCATAAATGCCGGGTCCGACGGACCTTGGTGTTGCTGGCTCCTTGCTCTGATGTTTCTGGGGCGTCGTCCTCACTCTTCTCCGCTTTGGGCCCGGGGCTCAGAGGCAGACAGCTGAGGCAGCGGTAGAGCTGCAGTCCAAAGTCCCTCTGCAGCATCTCACAGAACAGCTCAGCCATCAGACCCACCTGAGGCACGACAGCCACAACACACCAAATTAACTCACTTACACAATTACCATGCAATTATACTATAACTAGCAGTGAAATACTTACATTTCTTGTTGCACAAGAGTGGAACCTGTGTCGAGTAGCATTTTATTTGTATTTGTGCATGCCATGAAATTCTGATTACCTCAAATGCTTCCTGCGTCTTGGAGTTCTGAGGCTCCAGTAGGGAGGCGAGGGAGACGATGGGCAAGGTGGACCCAGCACAAGGGTTCACCATTAAGGCCGGAGGAACCGGGAGAGAGGGGGCCGAGTCCTATGAGAGGGCAGAGAGAAGTGATATTGCACATGTCCAGGGGATAAGCTTTGGCAAATAATACATCCAACACAAATAAGGTGAAGTCATTCAGACCATTTCAAATTGTGAAACAAATGTTTTAAAGACAGCACAATCTGGTTAAAAAACACTGGTACTAAAGGTAACCAGGACACGGCAAATGGCATAACAACCATGATTAGTTCGTCTACTTTGCAGGTTGAATATAAAACAGAAACTAGTGAAAGGTTAGCTGGCTTGCTACTATGGTTGAAGTAAGATGAAGACCCAACCTCTTGTTCTTCTTGCTCCTCTTCTTTTGGTGCCTCCTCCTCGGGTTCTGTGTGGGGCAGGTTCCACACATCCGGCAGCAGAAGAACCACCGTCTCCACCCTCTGCTCAGACAGATACCTGATCTCTGCCATTTTGTGCCTAGAAATTCAGACAGGGCAGATGAATGACTAAAGAAATTAATGACTGGATAAATTAATTTAAAAAAGCATCTTAACAAGGCCCACGCCCTCTTACGTATGATATACATATTAAAATGTAGATATGCTGGTACCGTCTACAATTAATAATAAATGAACAGGTTTATTGTGTTTATGAATTTACAGCACAGATATGGTAGAGTTCACCTATTCATCATGCATACTTCATTCCACTTTAACATGGAACAACTCTGTAACAAGTACAACATAGAACAATATTTCAGTCCAATGTGAAACCAGAAAAAAACAACAACAATACAAGGGTAGGCACTGACCACTGAGTGCAGGGCCCCAGGTCCAGCCCTGTCTGCTGGAGGGTGCAGCGCACGGCCGTTCGGATCAGGCTAGACGGGTCCTTAGCTGGGCTCGGCCCATCCTCCTCTGCTGACCAGTGACCGCCCACCAGCTGCAGATTCCCTTTTGACTCCAGCAACAGGAACTAACAGAGAAATAAAATGAGGGAGAGAGAGTGGGGAGGAAGAGAGAGAAACAGTAGAAAACGTAGAAAGTTGAAAACATGTTACAATATTGCAATTTGACTTAACATTTTTGGGGTATTTTTTTTACCACACATGTAACCATTCACTGGCTACCTTTGGCTTTTATTAGGGTGGACCGATAGAACATCAATGGTCAAAAATGCCAATAATCTGTAATGTACGCGACAGAAGCAGGCTTGAAGAGTCCAAACCTTGATCAGGGTGCTGGGGTGCACAGCGCTCCCTTTTGTTCCCTGGTCCTCCTGCTGTAACTGGCAGCACTCAGTGTACAGGTCCTCCACCCCTGGCATAGACAGCAACATCACCTGCAGAGCGAGAGTGAGATAAATTACTGCTTTTCAGAAAATGTAGGGAAAAGGCTACAACAGTGAGGCATTCTGCCGCTAGTCAGCATTGAACCTGTTCTATGAGCCTGTTCAACTTCCTACACATATGTTCAGTGATGCCAACCACTTTGTTTGTTGATTGTGCTACATTCCCCTTTAACTATCTCCGAGATCTTAGCAAAAGCTTTATGAAACTGAATGGAGTAAGTGGATTATCTTTCAGCAAGTTGCAGTATGAATTCTAAGAGAAGACATGAGAAATGTCGCCTGACGACAAGAGCATAGCTAATCTTCACAGAAAGAAAGACAATCCTTATGGTCAATTTACCACAAAAAGTGTATTCATACATTATTCTAGGTGCTCTGGTAAAAAAGTTACTTTTACAAGATAGTGCCGGCTGCCATTTTGGATTCGGCCCTCTAGCAAAAAATGCCGACATTTTTGCGAAGAACATGGGGGCTAAGTTTTTTATAAATGGTGTATAGAAGTCAAATCAGTCGTCAAAACATATTAGCCAGAGAATGGTCACGGAATTGAGGTTCCTGACCCAACTACATAGCTAATCTTCACAGAAAGGAACCCATTCCTCACCTTCACAGTGAACTCAGAGTCAGAGTCAGGTGCCTCGGTGCCTTCTACCTGCTCTGACGTCTGAGGGTCCCCCGCGCGGAACAGGCAGGGGCCACAGAGCGCGAGGGGGCGGTCGGGAGGGAAGCTCTCGGTCCAGCTCAGCTGCAGGTGGAGGAGAGAGGAGGGCAGTGGGAGGTGGGGGTACCGGCGCTGCACCTCCAGACTCTCACAAGCCAAGCTGAACAGCACATACAAATAGACATAGCCATGAAAAGTCGTATACACCAGCATGTTTGTTCTGTTTCATATTTGCCTTCCTACTCTAACATTAATGACCCAATTACAAAGACACATGACTGACACAAACTACAGGTAGCAGTTAAACGGTTTCAATCAGTAATGTCTTTGAGCATTACAAGTACTTTTAAAAAGACAAATTCCACAAGAGATCTATATCAACTGCGAGTGTTTGTGTGTGACAGCAATGGCTTTTCAGTAATGACGAGATGGCAGCTGACTTTCCTGGACGGCCGAAAAACTGGCCTATTCACACAGAGCGTGTAATTTGTTAGTGTGTGTCAGTGCAGGCTTTTGATTGCTTCTAAAGTGAACTGACAGCTGCCTGAGGCTGAAGATTGTAGCTACACACTTTACCCATTCTATTCTGACATGAGTGAACCAGTCAGAGACATGACATTGACCACTTCCACATTTTACAATTAAGTTTAAATTAAATTAAATACAATTCAATTATTCTATTGCTCGTAGCTTGAGTGTTCTCTCCTTTGTATGTCGCTTTGGCTAAAAGAGTCTCCTAAATGACTAATTGTAAATGTAAAGTTTATCTTTTTTTTCAACTGTAAGCTGTTCTCATTTTTATGCGGCTAGACCACCACATGTATGTTTCAGACCAGCGGGATATACTGGCCTGGATGTCCCTTACCTGTCCCGTGGGAAACAGGAGAAGAGCGGACAACTCTGCTGGGGTGCTGTGGTGCTCTTTCTTGGGGCCTCATCGTCACCAATCCCCTTCCACCTCCTCCGCTTCTGGTTGATCCCATCCCCTCCCCACGCGGCTCCATCTTCCCTGAGAAAGCGGAGTCAAGCATCATTTGCATACTTCCATTCAGCAGATGGCTTTCAGAAAAACCCTCAAGAGAAAAAGGATGACACCTTCACACTGCATACATTTATGAATGGATAACAGAGGCTGTCATTTTGATGTGTTTAAGTAAGAATGTAAGAATACAAGAATACAAGAATACAACCCCCAAGGCCTGAAAATGCACGTTTGTGGTATGAATAGCCCAAAGGCTTTTCACCTGTGATTTAAAAAAATCCTGGTATGCATGTGTGTCCTTGTTCAGCCACGGAAGTTTAAATAATAAATGCATACAATGGATTCATAGTTGGGTGTACACAACTGGAAACAGTGAGTAAAATAATGTATAGGTAGAAGCCCCACACATACTGCGATTTAACACCTCTTGGATATTGTACTCAATGCATATGGATATCAACTACAGATTGTACCTGAAACACCTGCATGTCAAAGATTATCCAAATACCATGAATCTGAATAGAAACATAATCACTATGAAAATCATGTCATAGAGACACTGAATTCCATTGCACTGGACCAACGACTCATCTTGAAATGGCATTAATCTTTCTCTATCTACAACCACACACCTCAACACCCAGCCGTAACCAGCTGATGCACCCCTTCCCGAGACTCACCAGCGGCCTCCTCTACGTCCGCCTCCCCCCTCGTTGTGCCTCTTCCTGGAGCTACCTCCGCCCCCCCAGCCCTCGTACTGAGCCCCCCATGGTGGCTGCAGGTGGTGGGGCATCTGCAGTAAGCCTGTGAGAAAGAGGAGCAAGGACCAGTTAACATAGCATCGGATCAATCCTCATTTATCAGCAGTCTACTGTTTCATACTGCAAGAGACAGACTTAAGCAGCACACAGTATGTCCTGGTACTCACCTTTGCCAGGGTTGGACTGCATGTTAGGGATGAGTGGCGGAATCTTGGGGGATTTGAGGAGTGGTTGTGGTTGCCTACCCAGGATGCCAGGTTTCTGATTTGATGACATTGAAGGCAGTAGAGGAGGAGGTGACTTGAATGGCTGTGAGGAGACCATTATTTAGGTACGTAGAACGTGAGTATGTGGGACTGAAGGGGCAAGCCTTATGTGTCCAGTGCATAATAACCTTGATATGATAATCGTGAACTGTTGTCATGTAATGTTTAAGTTTGCTGCATACCTGACCGTTAAGGGTTTGAACAGTCTGAGCTGTCCAACTGATAGCCTGAGCAGAGTCTTTGACAGCTTTCACCAGCACTTTCTCCCCTATCTGGGGATATCTCCCAATAACGTCACTGAAAAAATACATGAAGACAAAACAGAATCAACAAGCAATTCACCAAGTTGTTAAATGTATCTTACAGTGTTGTGAACACGCTTCTCTGTGTTACTCTTGCCTTACCTCATCTGGAAGTGCACGTCCTGATCTACCATGCCATAATTATCCTGCAACTGAGTCACTACTCCTGTGAAGACTCGTTGCTTCATCTAACAAAATGAAAATTACAATTAATACACACCACACCATGTCAAGGGCAATCACTCATGTTTCGAATTATGCACTCAAAAGGAACAGATGACATACCTGTGTATCCATGGCAGACAGCTTAATATAACCTGCAGTGTTTCGAGTTGGTTTGGAATCCGGATGAGCTGGTTGAAGAGAATGGCACAACTGTATTCAAACAATCCCTCCCCGGTATTCAAACCATATTGTCTCACTAGAAAGCTATTTAGGGATAGTTGACATTCATACGCATGAGGTTAGCTGACGTCAGCTAGCAATGTGGTATATTATGGATAAACCTGATATTATTTACTTAAAATATTCTGTCACAGCTGTTAAGGTATTTTTTATAACGGTAACAAATGAACGTTATAATTTCTGATAATGTTAATCAGAAACGCTCTAGAATCAAAACCCTTAATAAACGTGGTATGCTAACAAGAGACTGCACCTAATAATAGCCTCGCATAGGTCATTTTAAGGGCTAGCATAAAATTAAGTTAGGTAGGAAGCATGAAAGTAAACGTGGAAACTATGCTTTGATTAACAAAATAATTATTCATATTAATGGATTCATTCGGCCTCCATTGAATGCCGGCTCTGTGTAAGTTCCTTGAAAAACAGAATGAATGTGTAGACCTTGTGGGCTTGCAGCTCTGGCTTTCAATGGGGGCAATTCAGCTAACGTAGCTAGGGCTGCCAGACCCAGCAAGTTAGGTTGACAAATATGTAAGACTATTCAAGGTTTTGCAATAACCTTTCAAATGTATTGTTTCAGCAACACAATTTTTAGTGCATCTTTAAACAAGAGAGAGAGACGGCGTCAACTCACTTTCCCAGCGATTCCTTCCTCCTTTGCCTTTGTTTATTTTTTGATTGACACGGAAGGCGTTCAGAGTGGATTCATCGGTGCTAATACACGCACGCCAACTAGTGGTTAACTACATTTCTCACACTATAATCCTCAAAGAAAACTGATGTAAATTCCAAGAATGTCGAGAATGTCTGTCTCCTTATCATAACATTTTCTGAATTAAACAACAATAACGTTTAATACGACATAAGAATATCCTTTTTTAGTGGTGTTCAACACAGAGAAGAAAATATTATCCTACTTGATATTGACCTCCCTACCAGCAGGTGTCGATGTATTTTTTTTACCTAAGTTACTAAAACACTTACTCCCTCTCCGTACTCTCCTGTGAGACAAACACACGTGTGGAGAATGGCAACCGATGTGGTACAGTTCCACGAGATGGGTTTAGATGATCGCCTTTTAAAGGTAAATTAAGAGTTTCTGGTGGCATTAATGTCTCCTGTACTGCTTGGATTCGTCATACTACGGGTCACGTGTAGATTTATTTGTATATAGAACTCTGACAGATTCCCTCTGCAAGCAGTTAGTGGTTAGCATGTGATATTGAAAGTGCTCGGTTTACTTGTTGCCTTCAAATGCCAACATTAGTTGCCAGTAAAAGGCATATTTGATTGACGCTGATTCCTGTTGAGTTTTGTGTGTGACTGCGATTTCTCTGTTTGTTTACAGGCTGTAGCTGACCTGGGCTGGGCACAGCCTACGTTGATCCAGGAGAAAGCTATTCCACTGGCATTAGAAGGTAAAGACCTCCTGGCCCGAGCACGGACTGGCTCTGGTAAAACCGCTGCCTATGCTATCCCTGTCATTCAGCGAATTCTAACGTCGAAACAGGTCTGTTAGGCTTCTGCCACACATGTCAAGTCAGTGTAACCAGTGTCCAGCTCTGATTTTGGACTGACTGGACTGTTGAATGACTGCAAGTTATTCCCTTTTCTGTTTGACAGACCGTTCGCGAACAGGCTGTCAGAGCTTTGATACTGGTGCCCACTAAAGAACTGGGTCAGCAGGTCCAGAGTATGGTCCGCCAGCTTACGGCCTTCTGCGTTAGGGATGTCAGAGTTGCAGACATCTCAGGCAAGGCAGACATATCAGCTCAGAAGTAAGCTCACATTGCATCCGAGATTTAGATATGAAATAACGTTCAAATGACGTTCAACACACTGCCAACTTTGGGAGTATTAAAACATCCTCGTTTTCAAACATGGCGAGTTTTATGCTTTTTATAACACAATTTACTATAACTATACTGTGCTTCTTGCTTCAGGCCCATCTTGATGGAGAAACCTGATGTGGTGGTGGGTACCCCCTCACGGGTCCTAGCCCACATTAATGCCCAAAACCTGGCCCTTGACTCCACTTTGGAGATGCTGGTTATTGATGAAGCTGATCTGGTCTTGTCCTTTGGCTTTGAGGCAGACCTGAAGAACCTTCTCTGGTATGAGCTTGTAAATGTGCTATTTACACGAAAATTACATGTTTTATATCCTGGACTATAACTCTCTACAGATTTATATAAGAACTTGGAGGGGCAGATTTATGAATGTTTTTGTTACAATGTGGTAAATGTAACTAACGATCCTTGTGTGGATACACTCTGACCACTTATGCATGTCAGTTGAGTGGAAAACAATCATATAACACAAGTGCTGGATTTGTTTCTTTACAGTCATTTGCCCAAGATCTACCAGGCATTCCTCATGTCTGCCACACTGAATGAGGACGTGCAGGCTCTGAAGGAGTTGGTGCTTCACAACCCTGTAAGTACTGTGGTACAGTGATGCAACTGCTCACAAGTACCAACAATTGCTTAGTGTTGCTGGACAGAGGTATTTCTTGGTAGGAGTGACATGTCCAGTGTATCCCCATCCTCCCATTGTCCTCGTACACTTCAAATATTGAACAGTGCCATGCTTTGTGATGATGATTAGTAGAGATTGATGAAGGTGGTGCCACATGTCCACACGGAGTCCACATTCATTATTGTCCCACCGTACCAAAAAACGGGGTGATAACAGTGTCTGCTTTGGTGTCCCAGGTGACTCTGAAGCTGCAGGGCTCTCAGCTGCCGGACAGCTCACAGCTGGCGCAGTACAGCGTGCACTGCGACGAGGAGGACAAGTTCCTGCTCATCTACACGCTCCTCAAACTGCGGCTGGTGCGCGGGAAGACGCTGCTGTTCGTGGGGGCCGTGGAGCGTTGCTACCGCCTCAAGCTCTTCCTCGAGCAGTTCAGCATACCGGCCTGCGTGCTCAACTCCGAGCTTCCTGTGCACTCCAGGTAAGTGTGTGTGTGTGTGTGTGCGTTTGTGTGGTTTGCTTGTGCATGAATACAAAAATGCATACTGTGTTTGAAAATTTGATGCGATACTAAGCAGTACCTATGGATAAAGTCATGAATGTTGTATTTGGTGTTTGAGTTTGTGCCAAAGCAAAGAAATCTAAAGTACAATTTATGGTCGTCCGTTTTCGGAGACACGGAGAGCCCTCTCCGACGTTGCAAACCCTCTCCGAGCACCTCTCCGTGGCCTGACGTGCACCTCCCAAATTTTTTAACTATCCGACTCTGTCAATCCGTCAATACATCGCTGTTTACCTTTATGGGTAGTAGTATGCCAACATTAGATAGCTGTCTCAGACCCCTCGCAAATACATTGCACTGTGTATATTTCTCTGTAACTTTTACAAAATCTAAGCAAAAAAAAGTCAAACAGACAACTTTTTTGTACAAATACGACAATCTACAGAATTCGGTCTGCCACCATCTCTCTTTTTTTTTTTAAATGCTTTACAACACCCACAACCGTCGGAGAACCATAAATGAAAACCAGTCCGTCGAGGCAACTGCGTGACTACGGAGTAACGAAGTCGTAGAACCATAAAAACACTTTACTACAATCCTAGTGGTATGATGCATGGCATGCATGTGTTGAGAGTGCCTCCTCTCACTGCTGTGGCATTAATTAGTGAGATGTGCTTTAATGAAACAAATATGAAAAAGTTTAAGAAGAAGTGGAGGTGGTATATTGTTGGGTTGGTGCTGTTAAGCCGAACTTCCAATTTTCAGAGGTTCCTTGCCAGGTCCATTTAAAGTTCCAACTTTACCAGGTTGGGGAGCTCATCATTCAACTATTGTTGTTGTGCCGTAATGCTGATGAGCATTTAACCTCAGACTGATTTTTAGCTTTCATTTTTGCAGAATTTTTGACACATGTTCATATAATTGATTTCAACACTGTCTTGTTCAGGTGTCACATCATCAGTCAGTTCAATCAGGGGTTCTATGACTACATCATCGCCACAGACGAGCAGGGCCTGGAGAATCCCACAACACCAGTGAAGAAGGAGGCGGAAAAGGACAAGAAGAAGAAGAAGAAAGCTACTGGGAAGGGAGGACAGTAAGTGAATGGAAAATAATACTTTAACATGAAATGGCAATAGGTGTTGTGCATTGCTTATGGACAACTTTAAGTTTCTGCCAAAGAAACAAATATAACTTGTTTACTCCCATCATAGTAAACATGTGGCAATGCAGTATCTAGAGCTCCTTTATCAAGCCAGCACCACACTATACGAATTGAATGCAGGCCTCAGGATTCTGAATTGGGTATTGGGAATCTTGTATGATGTCATGTTCTAAATATAATTCTTATTCGAGCATGGTTTTAATGGGGCAGGGGAATGTGTTGGAAAGTGAGTTTGTCTGTTCCCTGTCGAAGCGTCCTTGAGCAAGACACTGAACCCCTAATTGCTCCTGATGTGCAGTGTGCCATCAGTGTAAATGTAAAATGTGTATACATTGTAAGTCGCACATATGTAAGTCGCTTTGGATAAAAGCGTCTGCTAAATGACTAAATGTAAAATGTAAATGTAATGTCTGTTCTGTTTGCAGGAGTAAGGATCAGGAGTATGGCGTGTCTCGGGGCATAGACTTCCAGAATGTGGCCAACGTCATTAACTTTGACTTCCCGCCCACAGTTGACTCCTACATTCACCGTGTCGGCAGGTGAGCGTCTGCAAGTGAACACATTGCCTTGAACTGCAGTATATATCGCATGGAAAAAAACATACGTCTGTCTGTTGATTACAACAGATATGTCTCTGCCTAATCCCTCTCCCTTGACTTTGTCCTCACTTTCCTCCACTTTTGTCTTCAGAACGGCCCGTGCAGACAACCCTGGCACTGCCCTAACATTTGTCTCGCACACAGAGCTCCCTCTGTTGGCAGATGTGGAAAGTGCCCTCTCAGGTAAGATCACTGACCCTTAGTTCTGACAGCATACGTATAATAAAGTATAATGTCATAAGGGATCTAGTTTGATTACCATACTGTAGCTCAAAGGTAGTGATTGTAATGACTTGAAACAGACAATGAAATTGACTCAAATATGGTTTTTCTCATGATCACAGAGGGCACAGAATGTGCGCTGAAACCATATGGGTTTAAAATGGAGGAGATAGAAGGTTTCAGATACCGTTGCCGGGTAGGTACACCACATTGTTTTATCTGTGGCACAGCATGACCCGCTGCTTTTAGTCAACGTTGGATTTGTTTGAAGTGATTGATTAGTTTGTCAGCAACTGTGCACATTACACTTTTTTGGATTGCATTGTTTGGATATTACTCATTTGATGACTAATACAGATGTTAATGTGTCTGTAGGATGCCATGCGGTCCGTCACAAAAACGGGAGTTAAAGAAGCCAGACTGAAGGAGATCAAGCAGGAGCTGCTGAACTCTGAGAAACTGAAGGTATCCTTGATATCATGACCTTGGTGATCAGTTATGCGGCAGGCAGCTAAACGGCTCCATTTTGCGTTTTAGAGTTCAAATCAGCTTTAGTCACAAATTCAGCCTTTGTTTCACTCTGTTTCCATTAAAAAAAAAATAATTTCCATTATTTCCTTGTCTAGACGTACTTTGAGGACAATCCCAGGGACCTTCACCTTCTGCGCCATGACAAGGACATTCATCCTGCGGTGATTAAACCACATCTGAGGAATGTGCCAGATTATTTGAGTAAGTTATTATTACCATTTACCAGTTACAAGCATTAATGCCGTATAGGGAAACTCATGGAATCTGTAAGTGAATCTAGCTGTTACACTAAACTGTAGTAACTGGAATTGAGAACTGAGAAATATGTGTTCTAAAAGTGTGTTTATTTTGTGTGTCTTAGTCCCACCCACATTGAAAGGAATAGCCAATCCGCTGACTGGGCGCAAGAAAAGAGGAAGGACTTTCAACACTGGAAGCGTTATCAAAAGTGATTTTAAGGTCAGACATCATATGAAATAGTATGATCAGTTAAGTGTGAACATATTGACCCCTTAAAATTTTGCCTTTGCATTTGTGGAACCCATAAGCAATATAGAAGTCTTTTATATCTCAGATCTGGCTGTATAAGTACACCTGCATATGTTATATGGTAACAATCACACCGTCCTCTCCTTTGCTCACAGAAAAATGCCAGAGGCAAAAACCCGCTGAAGACGTTCCGCTTCAAATCCAAAAAACCCCAAGCCAGTGCAAAAGCCACGTCATAAAGCCGCTCGGTAGAAATTATGTGGCTTGAAGCAACCTGTCTGCTAAGAACTACAAGACCACTGCCATCTACATGAACTATCTGAGCAGAGGACCCGAGTTCCATCAATGCTTAAGGTGCAAGCCTCCTCAAACACCTCCTTGACTACACGCCCAGTTGTCCTCTGAAACCATGTGAAACACAGAGACAGTTGTTAATATTCCTTAAATGGTCGGTGACTTACAGTGTTCGCCAGGGGTGTTTGGATGATCTTGACTTTTTAGGAGTTCCACAGATAAAGTGGCAGAGTATGGAAATGTACTCTAAAACAGTTTATACCTGTATTTTCAGGTCAAAATGTGAATGTCTTACTAAGCCTGTTTTCCCCAATACAACATCACTGGCCAAACCAATGTTTGTGTACAGTTGTAAAATTGTAAAATGTTAAGTTGATGTAGGGCCGTACTCCTGATTGGTGTGTCTTCTCAATGTCTTCTGTGTCACCTTTGGGGCAGGATTGGCCTCTGTGTACTAGTTCAGAGTGCATTATTTTGCTACAATAAAAGCTATGGCTCTATAAGCCAAATGTAGGTTAATCATACATTTGATTCAATTATACATTACTATCCAATAAAAGTTTATGCAGAGTAATAAGGAACTGAGAACAAATGTTGCATAAGTGCACCACACAGCAATTGCATAATTGGCAAAGTTCAATTATAGATACAGTTTAGATGGGTAACAAAGCCTGTTTGGAGAAACAATTAGTCATTGGTCAAAAAGTTCAAATAAAATGTTACATAATGATTACATACAATTATAAGTTATTTTTCAATACTTTGTTTTCATTGTCCCTTGTAACTTCTGGGAAATATATAATGGCAATTCTGATAATACAACTGCAGATTCACATCATGTCTGAGGATGTATGTGTGCTTCAAGGATCCAATGACAGAGCACATGACAACACCACTGAAATAAGGCAACACAGACAGAAGCATATGTTGTTATGGTGCAATATGTAGGCTTTTTTTTTGTTAGTTTGTTTTCTTTACAAAAAATACATTATATGTTATATCTAAATGCATTTATGATTCTTGGCTTCACTGAATGCAAAGGTATATTGAGAAACATTTTCCTTTAACTGTGCCTTCTACCTACATCATGGCTGTAGGTCTAAAGATTTGTACTTTTTGATAACAAAAACTTCATATTGCACCTTTTGATGGAGAAATTATGAAAGAACAGAGAATGGGCATTTATGAGTCAATAAATGTTAGGTGCATTGGATCTTTTGCTTGTTTTTATGCAAAACCGTCCACTCAGACATCATTACAACATTAAGGAAATGTGCTACAAGCAGCATTAGAACCTCTCTCACACAGGAATGCTCCAATCACATTGCTACCCTGCTCGAGTGGCGTGGCAATGGCCCAATCAAATTTGGCGAATTACAGAAAAAAGGCACCTCTTAAGGTCCCCCGGAAGCAATGGGTGTAGGGGACATTCCCAACCCTGTGTTTAATACACAGAAATACACCAAAGCACACATGCACACAATCACCTGCTGCACTGCATCCACATCAGAACATCAAGTCCTGTGTTCAAATACTTTGGACATTGGGCAATCGGCTTTCCTATTATCAAAATGCATCAAGATGCAGTAGTGCTTCTTAACATTAGGCATTGCGTAAGGCTGTCAGCTTTCAACGCGTGTCTGTACGTATCTGTGAGGATGCGAAATGTTGGGGTGTTGTACACATAAAACAAATCAGAATCACGTTTATTGGCCAAGTAAGTTTGCACAAACAAGGAATTTGACTACGGTTAAAGTGGCTCTCAGTGTACTTACACAAAATATACATCACAACACAACAGCACAACGGTCTAAGAAATCTAAGAAAGTATATACAAGCCATTCTGGCTGTATACAGGAGCTGTGAATTGTAAACACAACATATAGTGCAAAGAAGTGGAGAGTGCAAGAAGTGCAGGAATAAATATTAAACGGTAAGAGTGTGACGGAAGAAGTACAGTATATACAGCCTGTATAGTTATACAGTAAGGATGGAATGTATTGCACATTTTGTATTTGATAATAAAATAAATAAATATGATTGTGGGAGTAATTGTACAGTGGTTATTATAGCGATCCAGAGTTATTGCACAGTGCCACAGTGGCCATCTAAAGTAAGGCACGGTGGGAGGGGTCGCTGGCCCCTCTCTCTATGCGATACCTGAACTCCACTGTGCAGCCCATTGGGAAAGAAGAGCCTGCACTGGGGAGGAGTCAGATCTGTCACACCGCCCACTGAAATCACATCACCTCACAACACGAGTTCTGTTTCCTTGCCTGTAGTAAAAAAAAAAAAAAAAGAGCGAGAGAACCCATGCTAAGTTCAAGTACAGTACATGAGACAATGAGTACATTTCTTTACTATAAAAGATACCTAACTAAATTACACATTCCTAAGCTGCTGCACAAAATATTGAAGCCTTAACCCCTAAGAATGATTCAAAAGCAACAATGGGCAAAATCACTCACTGTTTTGAAGGAGGCTTTTGACTGGTTGCCCAAGTGCTCCGACTTCTGCACCAAATCATCCAACTTCTCTTCTCGTTCCAGGGGTGACTCCATCGTGTTGTGCTGTGAAAGAAGGACAATAGAAACTTTGTGTACCGATACCATAGACATCTGATAACAATAAACAGCAGCAATTCTCTTGGATGGAGTGGGGATCAGAAGTTAGAGGATTTAGTCACTCTCTTTAATGACAACTTACCAGAAATGTTTTTGTTTCATCTAGTTCGGCTTGGACTTTCGTCATGGCATCAGCATCTCTGGGATTCTAGGAAAGGAATAATCAGAAAGTAATAGAAATAATGGAACTTAATACCTAGATTTATGCTAAATATGTACACATTCCAGTGATTTGTGTCTCTCTAATGACTAATTGTAAAAGGTTGAGGGGCAATATGGCTTTCAGTGGTGTAAAAGAAACTGTAACCTGATAAAGAAGAAAAGTGTAGGAATCTTTTAATGGAAAAAAGTAAGCCCCATCCCTGAACCCCAAGTATTGATTGTGACTACATGCTGCAGCATTGCTGTGCTTAACCACATATATTGTCACCTGGGTTTCAGACATCTCAGGCAAGGCAGACATATCAGCTCAAAAGTAAGCTCACATTGCATCAGAGATTTAGATATGAAATAACGGAACGTTCAGGTGACGTTCAAAACACAGCCAACTTTGGCATGATTTAAAACTTCCTTGTTTTAAACATGGCGAGTTTTATGCTTTTTATAACACAATTTACTATAACTATACTGTGCTTCTTGCTTCAGGCCCATCCTGACGGAGAAACCTGATGTGGTGGTGGGTACCCCCTCACGGGTCCTAGCCCACATTAATGCCCAAAACCTGGCCCTTGACTCCACTTTGGAGATGCTGGTTATTGATGAGGCTGATCTGGTCCTTTCCTTTGGCTTTGAGGCAGACCTGTAGAACCTGCTCTGGTATGAGCTTGTAAATGTGCTATTTACACGAAAATGGCATGTTTTATATCCTGGACTATAACTCTACAGATTGATAGAAGAATTTGGAGGGGCAGATTTATAAATGTTTTTGTTACAATGTGGTAAATGTAACTAACGATCCTTGTGTGCATACACTCTGACCGCTTATGCATGTCAGTTGAGTGGAAAACAATCACATAACACAAGTGCTGGATTTGTTCCTTTCCAATCATTTGCCCAAGATCTACCAGGCAAGATGTCTGCCACACTGAATGAGGACGTGCAGGCCCTGAAGGAGTTGGTGCTTCACAACCCTGTAAGTACTGTGGTACAGTGATGCAACTGCTCACAAGTACCAACAATTGCTTAGTGTTGCTGCACAGAGGTATTTCTTGGTAGGAGTGACATGTCCAGTGTATCCCTATCCTCCCATTGTCCTCGTACACTTCAAATATTTAACAGTGCCATGCTTTGTGATGATGATTAGTAGAGATGTAGAGGGTGGTGCCACATGTCCACACAGAGTCCACATTCATTATTGTCCCACCGTACCAAAAAACGGGGTGATAACAGTGTCTGCTTTGGTGTCCCAGGTGACTCTGAAGCTGCAGGGCTCTCAGCTGCCGGACAGCTCACAGCTGGCGCAGTACAGCGTGCACTGCGACGAGGAGGACAAGTTCCTGCTCATCTACACGCTCCTCAAACTGCGGCTGGTGCGCGGGAAGACGCTGCTGTCCGTGGGTGCTGTGGAGCGCTGCTACCGTCTCAAGCTCTTCCTCGAGCAGTTCAGCATACCGGCCTGCGTGCTCAACTCCGAGCTTCCTGTGCACTCCAGGTAAGTGTATGTGTGTGTGTGTGTGTGTGCGTTTGTGTGGTTTGCTTGTGCATGAATACAAAAATGCATACTGTGTTTGAAAACTTGATGCGATACTAAGCTGTACCTATGGATAAAGTCATGAATGTTGTATTTGGTGTTTGAGTTTGTGCCAAAGCAAAGAAATCTAAAGCACAATTTATGGTCGTCCGTTTTCGGAGACATGGAGAGCCCTCTCCGACGTTGCAAACCCTATCCGAGCACCTCTCCGTGGCCTGACGTGCACCTCCCAAATTTTGTAACTATCCGACTGTGTCAATCCGTCAATACATCGCTGTTTACCTTTATGGGTAGTAGTATGCCAACATTAGATAGCTGGCTCAGACCCCTCGCAAATCAGATGTATTTTTCAGTTACAATAATGGAGTTTTTACATTGCACAGTGTCTATTTCTCTGTAACTTTTACAAAATCGAAGCAAAAAAAAGTCAAACAAACAACTTTTTTGTACAAATACGACAATCTACAGAGTTTGGTCCGCCACCATCTCTCTTTTTTTTAAATGCTTTACAACACCCACAACCAGTCCGTCGCGGCAACTGCGTGACCCTGGAGTAACGGAGTCGTAGAACCATAAATACAATCCTAGTGGTATGATGCATGGCATGCATGTGTTGAAAGTGCCTCCTCTCACTGCTGTGGCATTAATTAGTGAGATGTGCTTTAATGAAATAAATATTAAAAAAGTTTAAGAAGAAGTGGAGGTGGTATATTGTTGGGTTGGTGCTTCACAACCCTGTAAGTACTGTGGTACAGTGATGCAACTGCTCACAATTACCAACAATTGCTTAGTGTTGCTGCACAGAGGTATGTCTTGATATGAGGGACATGTCCAGTATATCCCCGTCCTCCCATTGTCCTTGTTCACTTAAAATATTTAACATGGTCTTGTCCTTTGGCTTTGAGGCAGACCTGAAGAACCTTCTCTGGTATGAGCTTGTAAATGTGCTATTTACACGAAAATTACATGTTTTATATCCTGGACTATAACTCTCTACATATGTATATAAGAACTTGTGGTGATGTAGATTTATAAATGTTTTAGTTACAATGTGGTAAATGTAGCTAACAATCTTTGTATGCATGACCACTTATGTACTGTATGTCAGTTGAGTGGAAAACAATCACATAACATAAGTGGTGAATTTGTTCCTTTCCAGTAATTTGCCCAAGATCTACCAGGCATTCATCATGTCTGCCACACTGAATGAGGACATGCAGGCTCTGAAGGAGTTGGTGCTTCACAACCCTGTAAGTACTGTGGTACAGTGATGCAACTGCTCACAAGTACCAATGATAGCTTAATGTTGCTGCACAGAGGTATGTCTTGATAGGAGTGACATGTCCAGTGTATCCCCATCCTCCCATTGTCCTCGTACACTTAAAATATTTAACAGTGCCATGCTTTGTGATGATAATTAGTAGAGATTGATGAGGGTGGTGCACATATAGCTGATAGATCAGTGTATTCATGACCTGGTTGGTGGTGTAAGCATTATCCAAACGTTCTTGTTAATGTTCTGTCTTGACTACAATATAGTTAAGAATGGGAAAATATGTTAGCACACGGAAGTGAAGTTGAAGTTTTCTCAATGTCAACCGTTTGTTAGGTGAAAAACCACTTAAAGTGAAGCAGTCATGTCTATTGTTGCAACCACACTTTGTGGCTTAGGTTTTGATTGAGGGATGGATCGGCAGTGTCTGTTGTGGTCGTCTAAATGATTGTAAACATGTGAGGCTCAGCATGTTTTTAGTTTTCCTTCATGGCCACACGTAGTCCACATTCATTAATGTCCCACGGTACAAAAAAAAACGGGGTGACAACAGTGTCTGCTTTGGTGTCCCAGGTGACTGAAGCTGCAGGGCATCTACACGCTCCTCAAACTGCGGCTGGTGCGCGGGAAGATGCTGCTGCATGCATGTTTTGACATTTGTTGAGTGCCTCTTCTCACTGCTGTGGTATGAATTAGTGAGATGGGCTTTATGAAACAAATAAAAAGAAAGTGTAAGAAGAAGTGGAGGTGACATATTGTTGGGTTGGTGCTGTTAACCATTTTCAGAGGTTCCTTGCCAGGTCCATTCAAAGTTCCAAGTTTACCAGGTTGGGGAGCTCATCGTTCAACTACTACTGTTGTGCTGGAATGCTGATGAGCATTAAACCTCAGACTGATTTTAGCTTCCAACTTGCAGAATATTTGACACATGTTCATATAATTGATTTCAACACTGTCTTGTTCAGGGGTTCTATGACTACATCATCGCCGCAGACGAGCAGGGCCTGAATTGGGTATTGGGAATCTTGTATGAGGTCATGTTCTAAATATAATTCTTATTCGAGCATGGTTTTAATGTGGCAGGGGAATGTGTTGGAAAGTGAGTTTGCCTGTTCTGTTTGCAGGAGTAAGGATCAGGAGTATGGCGTGTCTCGGGGCATAGACTTCCAGAATGTGGCCAACGTCATTAACTTTGACTTCCTGCCCACTGCCTAATACATTCTGCCATGACTTTGTCCTCACTTTTCTCCACTTTTGTCTTCAGAACAGCCCGTGCAGACAACCCTGGCACTGCCCTAACATTTGTCTTGCACACAGAGCTCTCTCTGTTGGCAGATGTGGAAAGTGCACTTACTGGTAGGATCACTGACCTTTGGTTCTGACAGCATATATATATAATAAAGTATGATTTCATAAGGGATCTAGATTGATTACCATACTGTAGCTCAAAGGTAGTGATAGTAATGATGACATGGTAGACTTGAAACATACAATGAAAATTACTCAAATATGGTGTTTCTCATGATCACAGAGGGTACAGAACCCGTTGCCGGGTAGGTACACCACATTGTTTTATCTGTGGCACAGCATGAATCACTGCTTTTAGTCAACGATGGATTTGTTTGAAGTGATTGATCAGTTTTTCACAACTGTGCACATTACACTTTTTTACTGTTCTGTGCATTGTTTGGATATTACTTATTTGATGACTAATACAGATGCTAATGTGTCTGTAGGATGCCATGCGGTCCATCACTAAGCAGGCAGTGAAAGGCTGAAGGAGATCAAGCAGGAGCTGTTGAACTCTGAGAAACTGAAGGTATCCTTGATATCAGGACCTTGGTGATCAGTTATGCGGCAGGCAGCTAAACGGCTCCATTTTGCTTTTTAGAGTTCAAATTAGCTCCAGCAAAGCTTAAGGTGCAAGCCTCCTCAAACACCTCCTTGACTACACGTGTACAGAGGCCCAGTTGTCTGGAATGTACTCTAAAACAGTTTATACCTGTATTTTCAGGTCTTACTAAGCCTGTTTTCTCCAATACAACATCACATGGCCAAACCAATGTTTTCCATATGTGTGTACAGTTGTAAAATTGTAAAATGTTAAGTTAATGAGCTGATTGGTGTCTTCTCAATGTGTTCTGTATTAACATTGGGGCAGGATTGGCCTCTGTGTAATAGTTCAGATTGCATTATTTTGCTACAATAAAAGCTATGGCTCTATAAGCCAAATGTAGGTTAATCATACATTTGATTCAATTATACATTTGATTTAATTATACATTACTGTCCAATAAAAGTTTATGAAGAGTAATAAGGGACTGAGAACACATTTGGCAAAGTGCTGCCTGTACAATTTGAAGTGATAAAAACCACACCACACAGCAATTGCATAATTGGCAGAGTTCAATTATAGATACAGTTTAGATGGGTAACACAAAGCCTGTCTGGAGAAACAATTAGTCATTAGTCCAAAAGTTCAAATAAAATGTTACATAATGTTTACATACAATTATAAGTTATTTTTCAATACTTTGTTTTCATTGTTCGTTGTAACTTCTGGTAAATATATAATGGCAATTCTGATAATACATCCGCAGATTCACACCATGTCTGAGGAAGTATGTGTGCTTCAAGGATCCAATGACAGAGCACATGACAACGCCACTGAAATAAGGCAACACAGACAGAAGCATATGTTGTTATGGTGCAATATGTAGGCTTTTTTTTGTTAGTTTGTTTTCTTTACAAAAAATACATTCTATGTGATATCTAAATGCATTTATGATTCTTGGCTTCACTGAATGCAAAGGTATATTGAGAAACATTTTCCTTTAATTGTGCCTTCTACCTACATCATGGCTGTAGGTCTAAGGATTTGTACTTTTTGATAACAAAAACATCATATTGCACCTTTTGAAGGAGAAATTATGAAAGAACAGAGAATGAACATTTATGAGTCAATAAATGTTAGGTGCATTGGAGTGTATCTTTCGCTTGTTTTTATGCAAAACCGTCCACTCAGACATCATTACAACATTAAGGAAATGTGCTACAAGCAGCATTAGAACCTCTCTCACACAGGAATGCTCCAATCACATTGCTACCCTGCTCGAGTGGCGTGGCAATGGCCCAATCAAATTTGGCAAATTACAGAAAAAAGGCACCTTTTAAGGTCCCCCTGAAGCAATGGGTGTAGGGGACATTCCCAACCCTGTGTTTAATACACAGAAATACACCAAAGCACACATGCACACAATCACCTCCCGCACTGCATCCACATCAGAACATCAAGTCCTGTGTTAAAATACTTCCGACATTGTTTTTCATATTGATGTACATAAACACAGGAGTACACACATACATATACACTTATTTACCCACTATTTGCTGTAGGTGTAAGAGCAAAACACTCCCAAGACATCGGAGGGCTTCTGCAGTGTTGATGGAGTAAATGGTGTGATGCTTTGGTGCTGATATATGCCTGTAGACGTATCTCAACAAAATAATATCTGAACTCCCCAAGCTGGTTCTTTGCAAAAGACGGTTCAAACCACAATTAATGTCGTGGAAAACTTGTGTTGTAGAGAGGGTGTACAGCTTGGCACCGGGGAGGTAACTGTTTCTACCATCACAGTTATATCCCAGGCTCTAATGGAGATTGTCAGTCAGTTGAAGAGTGGCATGTTTTACCAGGCCTCGACATGGAGGTTAACTTATCCACTGTCAAGTCATTTTGTATATAAACTGAACAGCTTTTTAATGTGAAATTAAAGTTCACAATAATGAGCTTACTTTGAAATATATACTTCACTAAAGTTTGTACTCTGGCTCAGCTTTGGGTTTAAGTTGAATGAAGTATACACTCAAGTTTTACTTTCAGCACCTCCACTTACGGTACTAGTCTAACTGAATTAATAAAAAAAAAAAATGAGCTAATAAATCTCCCATCTAATATTCTTCCCACAGTTGTCTGCTTAATGAAAATCGTTTCACTAATCATCCTTCCTTCTTACTCAAGCTCTAATAAACTGGATGAGGAATGACACAAACCACCTCTTAAATACTCAAAACCCAAAAACAGTGCAGGCAAAGAGCTGCAAAATCATCTGAATTTCGAGGTGCCCGATTAAACAATAGACACCTAAAGCACATCATCCATATCCAAACAGACCACAGACAACAGCTTTAACATCAAATGAGGGGGGGGGGGGGGGACTGATTTCATCATGTGACCACACACACACTGCTGTGATTCTTTAGGTTTCACAACTAAGCCCTGAACCCTGGTGCCAAATACTAACTATAATGACTCATGTGTGCGCATGGAGTGGAGTGACTCATTAATAAATACATTTAAAAAGGTCCACTAGGACATCTTTAAGAAGTGCATGTTGTCGGTTTATTATAGGACAGAACATGTAGAGAAACCTGATGTTATAAGAGCGTGTTTATTGTGTTATATTTAATAAGCCCCTCTTACAGTCCATCTTAAGATATCATGATTTTCCAGTTGACTGTCCCATCTACAAATTTGGTCATTAAGACTGATAGCCACACACACCCACACTGTACAGCCGCTTACAACACATACCAAAAAAAGAAATGACCGGACTCAGTCAAATATCACAGCATGAGCTTGACTCGATCACACAGCCACATAAAAGCAACACCACACTTTGAGTTGAAATGCACTTTTAGGATTTCACTAAACATAGTTGTGACGGGGGGGACAATCGGCTTTCCCATTTTCAAAATGCATCAAGAAGCAGTAGTGCTTCTTAACATTAGGCATTGCATAAGGCTGGCAGCTTTCTACACGTGTCTGTACGTATCTGTGCAGATGCAAAATGTGGGAGTGTTGTACACATAAAACAAATGGCCATCTAAAGTAAGGCACCGTGGGAGGGGTCGCAGGCCCCTCTCTCTATGCGATACCTGAACTCCACTGTGCAGCCCATTGGGGAAGAAGAGCCTGAGGTTACTGCACTGGCTGCACTCGCGCCTCCTAAACTAACTCTCCAGACAGCAGCAGCACATGTGTGGTGCACCCTGGGAAATCAGACCCCTCTTGACCCCTTATGAACTGTTTTGATTGGCTCTCCCCAGAAGTCTTCATTTCCTGTCAATATTCCTCTCTTTCCTCTGTGACATCTGAGAGCTGTAATGCTTCTGCCCCAGCCAGAGACAGACAAAAATAGAGAGAGAGAGAGAGAGAGAGAGAGCAAGAGATAAAGAGAAAGATAGAAAGAAAAATGGTGGCTGGGAGGAGTCAGATCTGTCACACCACCCACTGACATCACATCACCTCACAACATGAGTTCTGTTTCCTTGCCTGTAGTAAAAAGAGAGAGGGAACCCATGCTTAGTTCAAGTGAGTACTGGAGACAAGGAGTACATTTCTTTACTATAATCGATACCTAACTAAATTACACATACAATTCCTAAGGTGCTGCACAAAATATTGAAGCCTTAACCCTAAGAATGATTCTAAAGCAACAATGGGCAAAATCACTTGCCGTTTTGTAGAAGGCTTTTGACTGGTTGCCCAAGTGCTCCGACTTCTGCACCAAATCATCCAACTTCTCTCCTCGTTCCAGGAGTGACTCCATCGTGTTGTGCTGTGAAAGGACAATAGAAACTTTGTGGACCAATACCATAGACATCTGATAACAATGAACAGCAGCAACTCCAAGATTTCTTGGATGGAGTGGGGATCAGAAGTTAGAGGATTTAGTCACTCTCTTTAATGACAACTTACCAGAATAATTTTTGTTTCATCTAGTTCGGCTTGGACTTTCGTCATGGCATCAGCTTCTCTGGGATTCTAGGAAAGGAATAATCAGAAAATAATGGGAATAATTACTTGTGGGAAAAACGTAATACCTAGATTTATGTGAAATATGTAAACAATCCACTGATTTTTGTCTCTCTAATGACTAATCGTAAAAGGTTGAGGGGCAAGATGGTTTTCAGTGGTGTAAAAGAAACTGTAACCTGATAAAGAAGAAAAGTATAGGAATCTTTCATTGAAAAATGAGAGCCCCATCCCTGAACCCCAAGTATTGATTGTGACTACATGCTACAGCATGGCTGTGCTAAACCACACATATATTGTCACCTGGTATTTGGCCAGGTAGCCATCCAAGGCAGTGAACGGAATGGAGGCTGGGGAACCAGAAGGCCAGTCAATGCGGTCCACTTGCCTTGAGAAATCGTCCAGTACCTGCGACAGAGGCCCACAGCACAGAGATTACATCTCTGCAGCCACAGACTTGCAGCTTGCTGCTTACAGAGGTCCTTTTCAATAAGCATGGGATATAGCATAATCCGTATCACATGGTTTACGTTAAACTGACACTCAATACAAACAGTAGTCATCTATCCTGTTTTTGGAAGAACACATTTGTCCTGAAATGCACATATAGAAGATTCAAGATGTTGTTTTTTTTTTTATTTGTGTTAATTTCCAGTCACAGCTTGGCTACAGTTAAGTAGGCAAGGCTACAGTTATATAAGTACCTAACAGCTGCAGAAATAACACTGTTGCATCGTTCGGCATACACCTACCTTATCAAGTAAAGTGAAACACACTCTGGATGGGTATTCACAGTCAGCGATCACTACAGCACCAAGAGAATCATTCCGCACGTATACGTGACACAAGTACTCTAGGTGAAAAAAAAAGAATGTTAATGGGGGTAAAAAAGAACAGCCTATATATATATATGTAACATTTTAAGAACATAGCTCCCCCCAGTAAACAGGTTTTCAGAAGACAATCAGCCAAATGGCCCAGGGAGACTAACCTTGTTCTTTAACAGATGCACGACTTCCTAAACTAGACCGTTCCACAATCAGTGCACTGGTAAAGGTCATGAACTCCTGCACACTGGACACACAATTAAATCAAGAGCATGAGAACAAAATATGCCACATTATGCATATCTGTTCAAAATTGTATGGTTACATAACAGTTAAGGAAAGACTAAGGCTTAAAAACTCTTATAATACTACTGATAAGGTTATGCATTGCAGTTTTCCCACCTGGATCTCTGGAAAAAGCTGAAAGATGAGAGGTCATAGGCTGCTTTCAGCAAGTTAGACTTTGTGGCTCCCTTGTGTAACACACTCAAACTGTACAGTTTCATGGTGACGAAGACCTGTGACAGAGGAGGGTTCAGTCATTTCTTAAATCATATTTGCAACTTGCTGGTTTCACTTTCATTAAATTTCTTCGGGGAGCCAGATAACATGGCAAAGTTTGTAACATTTCCAGCACATGGCTAACTTGCAGTCATTTCAACGGCAGAAACTGAACATGTTTTGTTAATAAAACTAAGACATGGACATGACATGGAAGTGAGATGGCACCGTATGTAGATTACGTCAGTGAAAACTCTGACCTCATAAAATGTCATTAATGTGAATATTAACCAGCAATGGTAACGTTAGAAAACGCCCAACGAAATAAATTCGCAAGCTAATTTACTTATCATACCCAGCTATGCTAGGAAATTATGCCACCCAACCTTTACTTCACGGTGTTGATAGTGAAATCTTGTAACAGCTGTCTTGTAAGTTGTAAATAAAAACATGAGCTGTTACCATATTAACTGAGTATGTAATTACGAAGACATCAACTAGCGTAATCCATTCGTCTCACTTATCCTAGTAGCATTAGCTTTCTCTTTCTTCGAATAGACGTGTCACATACTGGGCAACAGGCTACCTCGTAGGCTAACTTAATTAGCTAGCTAGCTGTCTGGATGTGTTAGTTACCCAGCTAGGCACTATTCAAAGGGTTGTCTGTGCCCTAGTACATTTGTGTTAGTGTTGTTATAACAAGGTAAAGGGACATTTCATCTTACCCTTTCACCGTGTCCAACAAAGACGTTGCTGCCTGAAGTGACGCCGAATGAAGATTCAAATATTCCTTCAAGTCTGCAAGCCTGGTAGCTAGCCTAAAACTAGCGTAACCTGACAGACTGTGTTAGCTAGCTAGCTAACAAGCTAAATTCCTCTCTACCCTCGACACAGAGCTATAAACATGTAATTAAAAATCTTAAACAAACACCTTAAATATGAACCATGTATGTCAGCTAGCAAATAGTTATTTAAAATCTCCTTTAAAATGTAAGACTGTCCAATATGAAGAAACTTGTCTTATCCTCGCTGGCTTACTTTTAAGCAACCTAGTTGGATCTACGTCCACACAAGCACACATTACTTCCGGGCTTCTATATATTTCAAAGTAAAAGCTAAATCTCGGCCAAGCCCATGCCAATTACAGAGTATGCAATCCTATTTGATGTCAAAGATAAACACGAAAAAAAGGACAAAAATACACTGCAACTAATCGTAGCAAATGTGTAATCTGCATGTACAATTTTGCTAAATGTATAAACTGTTTTATGATACTTGCGACAATGTAGCTAGACAAACCGAAGGATACGAACACTTGACCTTTAATTCGACAGGAGGAACGCAATCCACTTTGACAGGGCGGGGCGGTCACGATGTCTCTTGTTATTCTCTGTCAGTGCTTCTCACTCAAAAAGCAGTAATTTGATTGGACTTGGTAAAAACATAAATTGTACTGATACTGCTCGATATGTAGGCCTAAAACAAAGGCTATGTCTCTAAGTCATTATGTTATGCCAGTAAGAGTCATCTTGTCAGCATGGTGTTTTTTACATAAATAATATATAAAATGTACAAATTAATTTGACCCACAAATGTTAAAGGACTGGATACCAAACACCTTTATTTTTGTCTCTTTATTTGAAAAAAATAAATGCCCATGGGAACAAATAGACACAATGAAAACAGAACAATTTGGTTGTATACATTTGTCAGAGTGGAAAGTAAAGGAAGTGAAATGTGGCATATCAACTGATTCAGGCCTATCTTAAACGATAAAAACAAGACAGTCCCTCCCACCATTAAGTTAATTGTGTATGTACTTGAACCTCTTTGCGCAGCAGAGAGAAAGTTTTCTATCATAAGCTCTTTAATACTAAACTAGTTACAGTATTAGAGAATGCTTTGTGCTATGGGAAGTTATTTTACATTATCACAGTGGCTTAATACTCATCTATACTGTACTCAAAGGTGTCATCAACAGTGGCCTCAGGCTCGAAGAGTTCCGTCTCGATGGGAGTGACAGTAGTTGAGATGCTGTCTAACTCAAACCAAGAGTCATACCAGGATGTGGTGGTCTCTGTGACTGGCTCTGTGGTGGTTGGCGGCAGCGTGGTGGTTGTTGTGGTGATGGGCGCTGTGTATCTGCCCCCACCCCTGACTCTCTGCTGACGCAGCCTGCGCAGACGCATTATGCGCAGACGGCGGAGACGTTCGGACTGTGAGGGTGTGGGTGCCACCTCCTCGGCCCCTGTGACCCTGTTGTGGCCCTCGCTGGCGTCTACACTGACCGTTGGCTTAGGTGCCGGCTTGGGTATCAGTCGGATGGGTCTGTTGCCGTTGGTGGCCATGATCTGTTTGATGCGGTCCCAGTTGGATTTGGCCAGAGCAAAGCTGCAGGGGGTGGCAGACTTCTCGTAGCCCACCATGCAGAGACGTGTCTGCTGGGTGAAGCCATCGGCCCGAGCTGTCACACGGTACTCACCCGGGTTCAACAGTCGCCAGTAGTCCCCCATGGCAGCTAGGATGGAAAACAATAATGCCAAACAATCATGGTGTGTGTGTCAGCAAGTTTTATGGTAACATAACCTCTTTTTCTTTTCTTGGAATTTTTTTACATTAATGCAAATAGCCGCCCAGTCACATTTCTACAAGGCTAAAGTTTCTAGGGCCGTTAAGGTCATTGGAAGGTTTATTTTGTATTGTTTTTGAGGAATCCTTGTTAACTGAAAGTATTCAACTCAAGTTAATTTAATGTTTTGTTTTGAGGTTTGGTTATTGCTGTTGTATTATTGCTGAAGAATGCCTTTTCATTCGCAACAAACAGTCAAGATCAACAGGTCCAAGTGACACACTGGCAAATAGCGGAGGGGATGTGGTTCCAAATGACATGGAAATCCTGGAAAAGTCATGGAATTTTAAAATCCCAATAAGTCATGAAATTCAGTAAAGTTTTGGAAAAGTCCCAATATAAATATAACACAGAGCTCAGTCTGAACATTCTCTTGATAGACACCACATTGTTGACATATTCCATTGCTGAGACATAGAATTGTCGCGCAGATAGCAGCCCTACCTGTCTTCACGTCATGCCTGATCCCTTCCACTGAAATAGTGGCATTCGCTAAGGGGTTTCCCAACACATCTCTCACCACTCCCTTTATGCCACGGTGTACCTGGGGAAGGAAATCATGTTGTAAACAGGAACGTGAACTCAATCAAAGGAATGTTTTTTGTTTCTTCAGTTTCACATTCCTGAAAACAGGAATCTTTGATCTTTGGTCTGTGTGAATCGTTGTCATCTTCTGGTAACTTTTTAGGTGGTGCCTGCTTATTGTTATCGCTCTGTTGACAGTACTTCCGGTACGTAGGAATTCAGCTGCACTGAGAACGGTCTTTCCTATGAAGAACCATTATCGACACATCTCTGAACTGTCTTGTTCGGTCTGGTTTAATGTTGCACACATTTCTTTGTAACTGAGATGATTAAAAAGCTGCTACAGAACCATAACCCAGACCAACTTTAAAACAACACTCCTGTAAATAGTGAAGAAAGGTGCACAAGTAGCTGAGACAAAAATAACAAGCATATATTAAACTTAAAATAATACAATGGGCCTAGATTGAGAATCATATTTGATTACAATGTAGTAAACATAAATTGCTAAAATAGTTTTGTGTCATTTTTATACTTCATATTCATAGAAGTGAAATTACATTTATGATTCAAATCTAAACAAATATATGTATTTTTGTACATGTACAAAATGTAATGTAATTTTATTTAGTGTTGTATTTGCTTACCTGCTCTATGAAGGCCAGAAGAGACTCTCTGTTGTTCTCCCACTCCTGAGGAAGCTCGCTCTCATGGGGGAATTTATCACAGCCCAGGAAGATGGAAATCTCAAAACAGTTTGTGTGCAGGTAGCTGAAATCATTCATGCCTGCGAAAAAAAAACCTTTATTAGAGCTTTTCTAACAGCAATGACTTTACTGTGATCTTAAATCTGTCAGTGTGTGATAGCTATTCAGTTGTAACAAAGCTACATTAAGAAAGTGTGAAAATGCAAGAATCAACTGTTTATTGCTGTTCCATTTCGTTCCCATGCGCTTTTTTCGCTGTGTCACATATTGTAACCCACTGCTCCCAAAACTCACTGCCTACGACTGGCTTCCAGCTGGCATGGTTGATGAAGCCCTGTCCGCCGCTGAAGTCATCTGCGTGGCAGGAGCCACGCTGTGTCTCGGTCATGGTCAGGTGGCTGTGGGCGTAGGTTGAGGCCAGCCAGCGGAACATTGTCTCGTCCGCCGTCTCCCTCAACGCACCCTCGTTCTGTCTCTGGATCCGTGCCCACGTCTCCTCATTCATCTCGTGGCCCATGCTTGGCGGGTGTCGGCCCCCTCTGCCACCCTGCCCGAAGCCCCTTGGGGGGCGCTGCATGTCAAAGGGGTAGGTCACGACCTTCTCTCCACCCTGAAAGTTTGCCCCCAGCACGAAAGGGGTCCGTTCCATCCATGTAATTATGGCACGGGTCTCCACAGCTGCCTGAGAAGATGTGCACAGGCTTTTATGAATATCCATGATATTATAATGTCTGTAATACAGACAATTATTATACATTAGAGAATCCTATTCGACAAAAATCCATACAAATCTATTAAGATATGCAAAGGACAATTATAACAAGAGCAATCATGCTATGACCAGTTCTACTTACGGATGAGCTAGGCAATGGCCTTGTACGATATGTACTAAGGTATCCTTCTGCTGAAAACGGGTCTTAAAAGTTTATTTCATTATCAACTCTAGTGTTGTGCATAGCCTACCTACCGAACCATTAGATGAGAGGAAGTTCTCTGGTAGCGGAATGTGGTGGTTGGGCACAAGGCGAGGAACCCAGCCTCGATCCTCAGCCCCCCACAGAACACTATTTAGGTCTGGAAAGTTCTGGAAGATGTCATACCCTTCTTCTGTCCAGTGCCCTAAGACCCAGTTACCCATCTCAGAACCCTGAGGAGGAGAAAGATAGATCCTATCAATTCAAAGGAACACAATAACATCAGAAACTGTTACAAAAACAATGAGCAAACACTGCTGAAAAAACAACATTTCTGCCAAGAGCATTTTCAAATGAAATTAAAAAAGAAGACCTTTTGTAGCTTTTTATTGGCTGGCAAGTTAAATAACACTGTAACATTCTGTTTACACTGTGTAAAAAACACTGAACTCATGGTCCAATGATATTCATGTTATAGCATGTGGTCAGTTTTTATTTCTAAGAGCCACAACACTGTCTTTGCTACCTGAAAGCTTAACTAGTTTTCTGCAGTGAGATCTTAAGTCTCAAAGAGAACCATACCATCTCATAGGCCAGCTCATAAGCATCAGGGTTAAGTGAGGGCACCAGATGAAGGCGCACTCCCTCCACTAGGCGGCGCACTCTGGGGTTGTCATCGTTATACTCCTTGCAGAGAAACTGCATCAGCAGTAAGATCAGCTCCCGACCCAGAACCTCGTTTCCATGGAGACCTGCTGTGTACCTAAACTCAGGTTCACCTGGAGGTGAACAGAGACAGGGAGAGAAAGACACGTCCAGCATTTAATCACATAATCAACGACATCTCGGGTTGAGGCTTACGAGATCCACCATGTGCGTGTGCGTGGCTGCAGTAAACCTGTTTCATGTTCCCCTGGGTTGTCCGATATCTCCATCGCGTACATCTTCAGGCCCTGGGAGCTCTTGCCAATGTTATAAATTCTTGTGACGTTGGGACACTCCTCATTCACCACTTTCATCATCTGCAAGGGGGAGGAAAACCCAGATAGAAAATATTTATGCCCCAGATCTCCTAGATTTGCTTGGGCGATATGGTAGCTTTGCACTTGTCATGACTTGTGGAGTGAAGGTCTTACCTGCCTCATGTCCTTGTAGTTGTGGTGTCTGAAGTCCAAGTCATCTGTGCGGACAACCTCATTCTCACTTACGTAGCTCTCTGTTGGAAAAAAAGACAATGTGTTCCTTAGCTCCTGTGGTGCTCTGGTATACTCTAAAATACCACATGCATTTACAATGTATGTGCAAAGTGATTGTATTGATTAAAAAATATTGAATTATATTCCATTTTCTTCCTATGAGCAAAGAAGGAAGCAGTAGTCCTTACTAGGAAGAGGGCAGCCCATCACCTCCAAACGCATGCACAGGCTGCTGTTCCAGCTTTGTGGTAAGATGCGGATATAGCGAGCCACCACAGGCCAGGCAAACTGAGTCAAAACCGGAGTGTCTTTATCCACATTCCCATAGAAGAGCTGAGAGGGGAGAAAGTGTTACAGAGGGAATCAACAGAAGGTTTGACTCCTTGAGTGTCCTGAAGCTTTGTCAGCAAACTAGGGACTGATGTCCGGGTTGTGCACTGTGACAAATGCTGTTAGGTAGGACTGTCCAACATTAGTGGAAATAAATGTGATTTTAATTAACTACATAGATGAATTGATATTGTTTATGGTTTCTAAGCTCACCCATTCCGCATAACCATCATGAAGCAAAGTCCATTCCCGAGTATCGTTGCTGAAGGCCACAAAGAATGAAGAAACAAAATCCTCACTAAATGGAAAAGAGAGAAAAAAATTCTGTTTAGAAGGAAATTTGTCCATCTTATCTGTAGAAGGAATTTCAGTCAAAATAATTGAAGAGATGAAAATATCAATAAAGCTTTTATAATGGCTGTTGGGGGCTTTCAGTTTCAGTCGCATAAAAATATGGGTTAGCTCCATGCTCCTCAGACACTGAAATAATGTAGCGCTCCATTCTAGCACGTGGCATATATGTTATGTTATGTTATTTATGTTATGCTATGGTAGTTTGTTGTGCGGTGTCTTGTCCTTAGAATTTCAGTGACCAGTCCGACTCTGTTTTTCTGTGCATCTGACAAATAAATACTTGAACTTGAACTTGAACTTGAACAGAGATACTCCATACTGTATGTCAGAGTTCCTGCCCTGGGTGATGACCCCGGTGAACTCCAGCTCCTTCCTGGCATCCAGCTGGAACCAGTGCTGCTTCTCGTCCTGGTCGGCACACCAGGCCCCGCCATACGCCGTTTCCTCCTCGTCGCTCGAGCTCTTCGGAGAGAACACACCCACACACAATGACAAGCTGTTCCATGTGACGAATACACATAGAATTGGAATGTACACAGAGAGTGCCACAATGTGCATATGTTTTTACCCTAATCACAATAAACCACTGACCAAAATCACGGTATGTAGATTTGTCAGTCCTCGTGAGCTGTGTTTTGTTCGTTTCTGTGGATTTACTGTTCTGTGAGTAATCTGACAAACCTGCATATTGAGGCGGCCCCTCTGGGCAGAAAAGCCATAGTGTGACATGGAAGAGGCCAAGAGCTGGTCATCCTCCACTCTATGCGACTCCAGACCAAGAGGAGGGCATTCTGGGATGGAGAAAAAAATCACCACCATTATCACAACATCTTTTCTGAGTGTGAATGTGTCAAGTGTTGGTCACTCATCTTTATAATTTTGTCTTGTGCTCCACATGTGTGCTGGTATTAATAGGTGTATGTATATGTTTATACGTTTGCGTGTAGAGTTTAGTAATAGTCTTAATGCAATCAGGAAAACAAGAATATTGCAGAAGGTAATTTGAGTTTGCCTCTGGAGCAACATGAGTTAAAGTCACAGTAGAGAGTTGAATGGAACATGAGCCAATTGTGAGTCAGCTTGTTCCAAAAAACAGTTCTCTGCGGTAAGACTCCAAGTCCGGTAATCTAATCCAAAGGCTCCTCTGCTAGTGGAAAATAAATGTGGAGTTGCATTGCTTGGGTTGCTTGGAGTCCTGTGGAATTCTCTTGAAAGGATTGCCAGAAACAAATGAACTTCTCTCGAGCCAAGCTGCTGGAGAGTTGGGTAAAATATTGCTGAAATTCCTTAGGACAGAGAATAGTACTAAAGGTATGTGCAAAACGGGGCAGTGGATTACTTGTAAAGTGAAAGGACCCATGTTGCTATGTTTGGAGAAGGAGGAAAAGCCCACAGCAGTAAAGATAAAAAAGAGGCCATTTGCCATTTTAAGAGCATTACTCTTTGGTTCGACATAGACGGGGGTCTGCTTTCTTCTCTCCTCTTCCTCCTCCTCCCACTTCTTCCTCTGTTTTTCAGCTGGTGAGCAGAGAGAGAGAGAAAGATAAAAAAAAGAAAATAGAGTTTTTATGGTTTGCAAGTCTCCACATAACTTTACGCTTCTAATATGCAGACCATTTCCATGATCTCTTTTCCAGTTAAATGCATGACAAAATGTAATCAAATGCTTAACATCCAATAAAAAACAAAACAAATAAAGGCTGCAGATTCCATGCAGTTTAACATTCCGTTGTCGAGCTATATATCGTTGTGGAACAGTGATGTTGATAAAATAATACTTAATTATAGACTACCTACTATAAAACTACGAATAAGATAGGAGGTAGCATTATAGTAATGGTAAAAGCGATGATAATAATACAGCCCTATTAATAGCAGTTGCAAAATTAGAGTACAAATCAGAACAGCACCAAGGTGCCCCGAAATATACTCCCCTTTCTATGGTTTCTGGAAGGTATTGCTACGTGGCAACAGCTGGTTTCATTACTTCTGTTGATTTCCTCCCTTTATTTGGCCCTGCGAGTGGACCACTTCCACCACCCCACTACCCAAACCCCAGCCCCCCCCCCACTACCCAAACCCCAGCCACCCCCCCCCCCCCCACTACCCAAACCCCAGCCACCCCCCCACCCCCCACTACCCAAAACCCAGCCACCCCCTTTCCCTCAACTTTCTGCCGGGATCTCCACCAAACCAGACATTTCCCTCTAGTTTCCCGTAGGTCCCACATAGCCCGATCCATCCAAATCCCAGTGGGTCATTCTGACCCCTTAATCCTCTCCTCATCGCCACTCCCACTGTAGCTGTGTAAACAAAGTCCACAGCGCCATGTGGTCCCAACATGACAGAGCAGCCCATAATATGAGTCAAGGAGCCTCGAAATGACCACACCGCTGTGCTCCACAATGACACAGACTCTCGGAGGAACAGAGGGGAAACCACTCAAGGTTGCAGTTATGGGAGCCGTAAAAAAAGAAGTGTGGTGTTAAGGCTTTTTCTTTGCTGCCTGACGGACGGATTTTAAAGTGATTTAAAACCTCTCTCCTCCTTCTCCTTCCGTGCCTTCTCCGTCTCCTCCTCCAGTTTCTTTGTAGCCACTGTTGAAATGAGAGCAAACCTTTAACGACTCATTTAAGATTCCAGACAATAATGAAAATATTTCAGGTATGATTGTATATGATTGAATCAAATTGACTGAATGATTCAGCACATACGGTCAACATAGTCGTACTCCTCATACCAAGGAACAACAACTGATGGGGCTACGGTCTCCTCTAGAGAGAAAACATAATGCATAGGTGTTTGGCATAAAGAGACCTACATCGCACTCAATCATTTTCAATAATGATTCATAACTGTTTATTATTTGTCTAACTGTTGGCTTTTAATAAACATATGCATGATAAAGTGCTGATCTGATACTGATCTTGAAATGGTCAAACAGTGCCCTATCTATTAGAATTCATTTTACCACGGTCCCTTTAAAATCACACGGTACACACAGAGAAATAGAGGTATAATTTCTGTACCCAAGGATACAGTTGTCAGAAACAGGTAAAACAAAGAAAAAGGTTAGAAAGTTGTCCTTTTAACAAGCTTAAAGCCCCATTATGCGAGAATTGGTATTTTTTGCTACTGAGCTCCCCCTAAAATTGTGGAGTGTAGTTCACTTTTACACTACTGTCGTAAATACAAATCGCGCTTTCAGACCCCCCCATGGACAGTTTGTTGACAAGCTGAAGGATATGGAACCGGCAAAGACAACGCCAGAAGCCAAAGAAGCATGTTGACTGACAAGGTAGAGTAATGTTACAAGATTTTACACAAATATGACTCTGCATAGTTTTATTTATTGTGACATCGGCGATGATAACATGACCAAAATAATAACATAAAAAGAATTTGAATGTGGAGTATGTGTAACCTTATAAAAATGTTGTTGACAACATGATAAAGGCATATATTGTGCATAATATATATTGGACAGTGTAATGTATTACAAGGTAGCTGAGTTCGGTTTTGTAGGTTGCAAAATTCCAAGGCTTATGTGGCCTGAGATTGGCAATGACTGATCAAACTTTTTGAATTTATTTGGATGTTAGCCTGGGACGGAACTGAGGTTAATGACTTTGGGCATCTGGATAAACTACAAATCTCCACGAGACAGGGATGACACTGATAAGGTTACAGCCTACGTCGCATTATTTCAAAAATAACATTGGCAGGGATGTTTATGATGAAAAACTAGCGAGTTGACAATTTTCCTAACACAGCCAAAGATCAAACAAGCGCCACACAAGACAGCAAGACAGCTAATACGTTATTACTGACAAGTCTAACAGAAAGAAGGCCAGCTCAGCATCTGACTTGCATCCTTCTGCCTCTTTTAGCTCTCGCCAACGAGTAAAAGCCTGCCTCTTGTTCTTTCTCTTGCTCGGTAACTCTTTTTCTTTTTCTCTTACTCCCTTCATCCGACAACGTCTTCCTTGGTTTCTTTGTCGCCTCTATCATGATGTCTATACAGAGAATACTGCGCTAGCTTCTTTTTATAGCTAGCAGATGGGTCTAGTTGTTGTTGCGTGAGGTGATGCCATAAAGCATTAAGCATTTGCGAGAGGTGTCTTGCCCTGTCCACCAAAGTTACATAGTGCAATACCAGGTGTACCTGCCATGCTGTGGCAGTGTCACAAACTTCATTCTCGGTAACACAAGTCAGTGTACCACCAAAATTATTTTGAAGCTGTTATTTTAAGGTATTAAATTGTTACATAATGTTGCTTTAAGGTACATGCAAGTGATGCAGCAAATCATCGATCACATTGGAGAATGAAGATATTTCATATTTATTAAGATAGCAGGCGCAAGGATGGAGAAATCAAGTTGAGTGTTTGGTGAGTATTAACAGAGAACGCTTTGATATAATGTTATCCCCTGTCTATTTTTTACCTAAAACTATAAATTAATGTTATAAAGAATAATATTCGAAAATAAAGAAAATACACATGCACTATCAGAAGGACATAATAAGAACATTTTGATTTCATATAATTTTCTAACTTTGAATTAGTAGATCATTGATTTAATTTGCCACCAAACTAAACTAAACACGACCGGACAGCTGCGGATTAGAAATAGCCTGCTTCAGTGTACAAACAGGTTTTGTTTATTAGGGACAGGAAGGTGTGTGCGTAAATAGAACACCCACTGTTCCACTGACTCAACATCCATATCATGACTCCTACATGACCTGCCTACCTGTCCAACCTACATCTCTAAAGTATCTAAAGTATATAAATATTATGTGAAAGAAATCTTTAAAAAAATACACAATGTCATTGGTTCTTAGTGAGTACCATTTACCTGGTATAGGTAAATATATGCTTGGGTCCTCGGTGGTGGTTTCCTCCTTGCGTTTAGGCAGTAGATCAGGCTCTGTTACCTCATCTGAAACAACATATTAGAGTGTCTTGGGAACAATGGTGACTGTTGACTTGCTTTACTTTCCTTATGGTAAAATCTAAAAGAGGAACATCATTCTTATTCATTAGCACATCGTTCAGGTCAAAATGAACTGAAAATGTAGATATAGCATTGTTGAAGTTCTTGGTGCTTTCATGTGTGTGCTAAAAAAGATTCAACCTAAAACACAGGATGAACATGTGACCATTTCGTGTCTTTCCACGTTCAAGAGGAACCGCTTTAGAAATGAACCTGGTGTCTGGCCTCCCAGTCACCATCACCCTGCTGTGTGAAGGCTTTCTTTGCTGACAGGGCCAGTCTGTCTCCACCTTCAACTTTTTTCAATTGTAAGGGTGAAAATGAGAGGGCAAAGTGTGGATCAAAGGGGACCCAACCCCAGCATGGTCTCAAGAAACCCCCCTCCACAAGATCTGATCTCTCCCCTACCTGCAGTGAGCTGTGGATGTGCTTCTGATTCATCTTTTGCCTCAACCAGGTTTTCTGGTGTGTTTCTATAATTTGCTTTGAGTTAGTGCTCATAGTTTAAAATGGTAGATAGCTTTGAACGGTTTTTGATTTGAATGTGAAAAACACTGCATTCAAATCCAACTGGAAAGGGTTGTTCACATAGGGAAGCCAAAGATCAAAGGTCATGACCAATCCCTCTCCATCTTTCCTGTTTCAATCACGGGAGAGTGTCCAATGAGATCTACAAGTATAGGAAAGGCATTTGGCCTTCTTACCATGGTCTGGATAAATACGTTGCTTCTCATTAGTCTTCTCTGGGGGAGCAGTGTGGAACACTACAAGAGGATAAAAACAGCCTTTGTCACTCACCCATATTCATCATTTGAGTCTGTGTCTGATGACTATATGACACGTTACAGTTGGTTACACTGCTATTATGTAAAAATCCTTCAGTTAAGGTTTGAGTTTTTAAGTGTTGCAGATGTGTGTTGCATTGAATGGCAGCAATACCAGTATATTTCATAGTTGGGCTTAGTCTACTTTCATAGCATGCATCTTCACATCAAAAGCTTTTGAGTTATCGCCCCTTTTAACTGCATAACAACAGAACTTGCTTGTGTAAACATCCCCATACCTCATTTCAAATTCCCAAAGGACAGTGACATAATTGCTACGATTGCACCAATAAACTTTATGTTAACAACACTTGAGCTGAAGAGACAACCAGCCTCCTAATGAAATAGTTTGCCAATTGCGTCAGGTGACCCCCGGGGAAAAGACCTAGAGGCGTATTGTCAAATTCTTCATGACAGTGATTCCCAACTGACGAACATGAGCAAAATGGTGAACATTGCTGCAGCTGTTAAAATGTGTACTTACAATCGTCCCAGCCAAGCTCTCGAAGTAGTGTGTCCTCTTCCTCCTCCGTTGTAGGTTGTCTGGATGTGGGCTTGTCTTCCTTTGGCTTGGGTTTTGGACTGGACTTTGGAGCCTTGGGCTTCTTGGTGGCTTTTGGTTTCTTGGTTGGCTTGGGTGCTTTTGGTTTTTTGGTTGGCTTGGGTGCTTTTGGTTTTTTGGTTGGCTTGGGTGCTTTTGGCTTTTTGGTTGGCTTGGACGCTTTTGGCTTCTTCACCTTGGCCTCCTTCTCTTTTTTTGGCTTTTCTGGAAGAGTAGATGAAGAATGCAACAGTCAAGAAACATAAGAAAACAATGATACTTTCTGTAATGTCTGTCATTCCAATTAAACCGTGTACAGCACACTGCAACATATACATTATTTTTCATATGTTGTGGCTTATGGTCCATTTAGTTATATTCTCCTGGGAACCAAGAAAAATGTACAGAATAGCTCAAAAGAGTAAGAGGGTATGCATGAAAAACAAATGTCCACTACAGAGGACATAAGTATGGGTTGGTTCTCAGGAGGATATTTCATACCTTGTTTCTACAACAAAAAGCAAATGTGTGGTAAAGCCCAAGCTTAGCTGTCTCTCTTTATGTATTAAACATGATCCTAAGAATAATTTGTTTGGGCTTTTACATTTGACTTCATCAGTTCCAACCACTGCCTGAAGAAACGTTTCTGTGTTTCAAGGTTTATAAATGTGTTGTTGAACCCTTATGTAACGCACTGTACAGCTTGCCAGTGACCTCGTCAGAACTGTGTTGCATTAGGCAATGGCTCAAGCACGTCAGCGCCTTCTAACAAGTCACACAGTTTTACACACAGAGACAACGCTGAACACACAGAGACAACGCTGAACACACAGATCCCTTTGTTGCATCTCACTGAACTCCCTCACGGCACATGGAAACTGTGACAGGCACACTAACGCTGGGTTACCTTCATGTTCAGACAGAGCCGGTCTTGGCCGGTGAACCACTCAGGCCAAGCAAAGTCTGTGCAATCTGCAACTATGTGCTGCAGAAAAGTAAAATGGCTTGAATGTACCACCAGCTTTAAATTTAAATATTTAAATTGAATCCGTCAGGTTATCTAAGTATGAATGTGCCATCGCTTCTAACTAGCTGCTGTGTAACTTTGTGACTTCAAGTGCATTTCAGTGTGCTTATAATATAATGTAAAAGTAAGTAAGGCTTTTTATGCCTTTATTTGGACAAGACAGTGAAGTTATGACAGGAAGCGAGGTGGAGAAGAGGTGGGGAGAGGACCGGGAAACGACATCAGGCCAGACTTGAATCTGTGTCCCCGCAGGCAATGAAGCCCGCAAACGGGGGGCTTATCGGCTTGCACCACGGTCCCCCCCAGTTTTGATTTCTTTTAACGAAACATTCCGTTTAAAAGGCAAGACAATATTTGTCAAGTGAATTAAAGCATTTAAATGTGTTAAGATCCATAGTTCTAACCATAGTTGCATTTACTGCCAATAATGTACACATAAGCTGTAACAAAAACCCCACTGTGGAGTGGAGGGTTGCATGAATTCCCTAAGTGTTCTCGTCCACGAATGAGGTCAGCTGATAAAACAGAAATCCACATTCACCTGTGTTTCCTAGGGAAACACAACTGCTCCTTTGCCCCCCCCCCCCTTCCTCAAGGAAAGGGGTGCTTCTAGCCTAACGTTGTTTCATCCCCCGTCTCGTAGTCACAGAGAATTTGACTTGCTTTAGAGTGTGGAACATTTTATTGGTCTGGGCAGCCTTAAAAACCCAGACACCAATGTTACTACATGCTCTTAACGCATACCCAGCACCAGAGGTTCTTGAGTGCCAAAATATGTCATTTGACTTGTATTGTTTAATCCCAAACAGATCATCTGCCTCTTGTTCTGTGATAATACAACACCTTGGACCCATTAAGACTGTTTTTTCCTAATTTTCATCTGTTTAGATAAGTGTTGCGAGGGAAACATCTGCAATGTATTAAAAGTGAGGTGTGCTTGAGGAGGGCTGAAGCTCAAAATGAGAGGGGGGTAGATAACACATTGCACCACACAGATGAGTTAGAGACTTGAACACTCACCGTGTGCACGTTACATAAGACAGAGCTGAGTATTGGATTTACTGAGAAGGAAAATGCATTTCAATAATTCCATTGAAACAAACTCTATGAAATGAAACTCTCTTGCATATGTTTGATGGACTTAAATGGACACGTTATTTGCATGGATAGACTAAGTATTTGGAGTAAACTGACTATTAACTTGCTTGACTGACAAGAGTTGGGAGTCGATATACACCTCTGAATAGAATCCAGGGCACAGAGGCATATGAGTCATCCTCTGCTTAGAAGAGAAGACAACCTACAAAAAATCTCTTTACCAATGAATCATTACTAATGCTCTCCTGCCATAGCCTACATACCACACAATTACTCACACAACTTTGTCTCAAAATCTCTTTTTTCCACCAAGCCATAAACTAACTCCTAACAAAGGTACAATTAAAAGTGATGGCTCTACACCTAGCAATTTTGCAATCCTCTGACTGGAGACAGAAACTCTGATAGCTGTATGCATTGGAAAATGCAAACCAAATGTTTTGTCTGAGTAGTCCTCCTAACTTTGCAGCTTCAAACCACAATCTACTCCTTCATTACTGCAAGAAAGAGGGAGAGGTAGAGAGGGGTGGTGGAGGTAGGGATCACATTTTGTGTGTGTAGTATTCCCGTACTCCTGCCTAGCAGGCAGCTGTGTTTTCCATTTCACTACTTCAGTACCAAACACTGATTTCTTTTCCAAATGTGGTCACTGCCGCTGTGCTGTTAGTCCGTCTGGAACACGTTTTAACAGATACAGGAGGAGGAGGGAGAAACTCAGTCAGTGTGGTGTAGTGTGACTGGGCTGAATCACTATGACCACACTGATAAGACAAGGCTAAGCCTGGCTGGACCCAGACTGGCTGCTCTGACGGAGTACAGCTGTGCATCTGGGCCTCACTACCAGTGACTTTCACGACTGCCATGGAAACGCAAAGACCACACATCATTACTACAGCCTTTTTTCCACAGGCAAATAAAATAGAAATACAGAAAAGACTGAAGGATATGATTTGTTCAGTCTATTATTATAATTATGGCATTTAGATAAATGTGTACTCATTGTACATTTGCAGTTGATACTGTATTTTAATTTCACATTATGTTAGGATTACTGCTCAGTGTTATAAGCTGCCCTGTCTGTAGAACATTTAGGCTTATTCATGCTAAGGCATGTGAACTTCAGCAGTAATGACCTTCACCTGCTGGCTCCTCCTGTGGTGATCTCTTGGCCCTTGGGTCGTGTTTGATGGCATCCACCCCAAAAGTCGGGTCATCCATCAGAGACCTGCTATCCCGTCTCCTTTGCACCCCTGCGGCAGGCTGGTCATCATGCTGAATCAGTGCTTGTTTGGCCGTCTCCTCGTCTGTCTGCTCCTCTGTGCCGCCGCCGCCAGCGCCGGCAGCGATCCAGCAGAGAGCGAGCAGGGAAGCCAGGAGAGCCAGCAGGTCCCCACGCATCCTCATCTCTGATGCTGCGCTGGCTGAACAGGAGACAGTGCTAGGATGGGTCTCACCTGGGGTCCAGAAATGTTCCAATAGTGCAGGAGAAGTCCTTCAGCTCCCTCGGGAAGGGCAACAGTGAGACCCTCTACAGGTTTAAAAACCAAGCACTTGGAAGAAACGCAAAAATGGCTTTGTCTGCACAACAGATGGTCGGATGTGAGATTGCTTCACACAAATGTCAAACAAAACAAATCAAAAAAGGATTTTGAAAAGGAGTTGAAGTTTTTTTTAAAGTTGGTCTAGTAAAAATGTTTGTCTTTTCTGTTTCTTGTTTATCTGAGAATAAACACTATGGTTTCAAAAGTTGAAAAGTTGTACAGCTGGGATGGACAGAGTGACTGGAAGAGAGGTTGAAATCCCCTACAGTCAGCCTCAATTTCGTGCGTGTTTCTTTTAAAACACTCCTTCACAGTAGAATTCCTCTGACATCCCCCTTTTAGGGTGGGAGGGAAAAGAAATCACCCAAAACGTCACATTCCAGGGGAGGGGACAAGAGAGAGAGATAGAAGTAGAGAGGAAAGGGGGGAGTTAAAAGAGGGGGGAGAAAGAGTTGAGAAAGAGAGAGAGAGAGAGAGACAACCCTCTTTTTATCTTAAACATGAAAGCAGATTGTACTACTCTGTATCCAGTCTACAAAGTACAAAGTTACAAAGTCCTCTGTTTAAGAGAAGAAACCTTGGAGAACAAAATCGTGCACATCTCAAAAATGTGTTTACAGTTTTAAAGGACCAGAGAAGATACTCCTTACACAGTTACCCAAATATGGACTATATGAAGTTATTTAAACCATTCACTGACCCGTGCAAAAAAACATACCCATAAAACACAAACCTATCAAAACCTAACCCTACGAGTCAGACTTTGAGAAAGCAAGACAGGCATAGACAGTGATCTGATACATTTCAAGCTCAGGCTCTTCATGTGGAGGGAAAGTCGTGTATTTTTCCACTGTGACAAGCAGAATCAGATGTTGGTATGTTTTTTTGGGGGGGGGGTTTAATATGGTGCCATTAGTGCCACATGCTGGTGAGTTAGTGCACCAGATACTCCCCTCTCAAGGATTTCACCAGTCTGTAACTATTGCAAAAACAAATCTATAGCTATTGATTTGTATTCCTTCAATAAGTATCTTCGACTGACTTTTTTAACCTTCATACGTCATACAGTGAAACTGAATCCTGCTGTTCTCTCCCTTGTTAAAACAACCAGATAATGCAATCAGGGAGGTCATATCATTTCAGGAGAGGGGTCCATTATTGTGTGAGCAAAAATAATGATATTAGTGTCTCAGTTTTCACAGCTAGATTTTAACAGAATTTCAGATGGTAGAGGGATAGATTTCTGTCATTGTAATGCCTGTGGCTAAGTCTTTAAATCATCTCAAAATCATTCTTATTGTTTTCACTGACTTTGATATGCAACCTCAAATGTATTCACATGTTTTCTGTGTTTTTCAATAAAAAGAGCAACTGTTCTTTTTCAGCACCATGTTGCAGCAATAGCAACACAACAGTACAGATGTATTCTAGAATCCATAAAGAGGTTTCAGCTCCATCTTTGTTAATACTCGCTTTCAAATATATCAAAATAGATCAATCCCTCTTAAAATATGATAAAAAGTTGAGTTGTTGTGGCATCTCTGGATAACTTAAAAGAAGGCTACTCTATTGATGAGCAGACATCTGATGATAACACAAACCATGTGTTTGATTGAACACAGCTGTGCACCTCCTGGGATCATCATCTGGACCTCACTCAAACATGTTTTGTGCTAAATTTCGCCCTTCAAACAACAGGCCGGGGAAGCATTCAAAAGGCTGCCTGCAACTATTCTCCAGTGATATCCTGTCTGCAGGTCTGCCATGCATCTTTCTGCTTGTCATTGTCTAGCTATGTCTTTGATGTCGTCCTCTTTTCTGTCAATGACTTATTGATGGCAGGCCTGGCTTAAATGATCACATTTAACATCATCCTTTGGTCTAATATACCCTGAATGTATTAGCACGTTGAGAAACACTGTTTATCATGTCGAAGTGTATTTGTAATTTGTAGGATAGCTAATCTAATCTAATATTAATCTAAACTCACACAAATTGTAACGATAGCTCAGGATACTGTATAAAGGTTGAAATGCATTTAACCCTCATGTTGTGTTTGCAACATTGTTACACTTGTTGTGTTGGTGGACAAGTACATAAGTAATTGTCTTTCTGACATTTTTATAGTAATTATTTAACATTTCTATTTTTTAAGCCTTGTTTTAATGGTTTAAACAAGAAGCAACAAAATGTCATGATTATTACTATTTTATGTATTGAACAATGTGTTTATAGCTGTCATTTTCTTCTTCGGTCAAAAATGACCTGTGTGATATGAAGAAAATTTACACCTATTCATACGAACACTCAATTATTTGCATTTAATGTGACATCTGACCAGTTTACTCTTTATTTTCACCCATACAACTCTTCTACATCCTTGGATATTCATTTTAAGACCTGGCCATTTGTAAAGAGGAGCGTAACAATAGGTAGATAAGGTGAATGATGTCATGAAGATGAAGATGAAGTAAACTTTTTGTTTTATTAAAGACTTAAAGAAGTTTCAAAACGGTAATTTGGACAGGAACACAACACGAGAAAACATCTTGTCAAGTCACGGCATCTTAAGTTTATTTATCAAAAAGTCATCCTGTTATGAAAATATTTGCAGTAGGCTATTTAAAAACTGTATATAAAATAACGCAATATGTTGTTTAGAACAGAACACATGTTAAAGGACATTTACAATTCAATCTGACATTTCATAAATATTTAGTTAGACAAGAAATTGTTTTTAAAATACATTATATTAACATTAATACTTTTCATATAAATCATCTTATCCACAACTTTTTTCGAGGTAAAAATAATGCCTATCAAAAATGACAATCTGACGTTAAAACGAAGTTGGAAACGCATGGTGATTGTAAGTTTGAGTAAGAAACGGTGGCTGTGAGAACACAAGTGGACTAGACTCATGGCAGTGGAATCTACTCATGCTAATGTTGGAGGGGCAGACGGGATATGTTAGATACTGTAGTCCATAATGGTCATGATCCTCAGGTCTTTGGCCCTCTCGCTCCTTCTTCCATTTTGTGCGCCGATTCTGAAACCACACCTTGACCTGCGTCTCAGACAGATTCAAGGCCTTAGCGATAGCAAAGCGCTCGAATACGGACAGGTAGTGGCTGTTTCGGAAACTGTGCTCCAGAATGCGCATCTGTTCCAGGGTGAACGCAGTCCGAATGCGTCTTGCTTTGGCTCTGGACTTGGACTGCTCCGAGAGGGTTGATAGTTTATCACCCGCAGACGCACCTGTCACTTGAGTCCAGCCCGTCTCTGCATCGCTGGATGAGTGCAAAGTTTCTTCCTCCACATAACTTCTGGGGCATAATTCATTTTCTGAAAAAAAAAAAGCGTGTAACATATTGGTAAGACAAAGGCTTAGACAAAATGCGTAAAGGGACTCTCGCGGCAACACAGGTGCAGACAAATAGGCCTAAACTTACCATATTTTTGTTGTGACAAAAAGTCATTGTGAGATGGAGCACCTTGACTTGAATTTCCGGTGAATTTAACCGGGTTGAGAATATCTGCTATGGAGAAAGAGGTGACGGTGCTTTGGGCCATTTTCCTGGTTTCCTGATGCATCCTGAAATCTCTCAGACACAACCTTCAGAGCCACCCGTTTGTCTTGTTTGGAGGCCTTGTGTGCTTGTTCCCTTTTATAAAACCGTCTGCACACGACGCTCACGCTTGTAAAATTAACATTTTTAAAAGGCAATCAAAGGCTTTGGGGGTCTGTGACGACAATACAAGGCACTGGGCTCTTCCTCATAAATGCGTAACCTCACACAAAGTACACACGTCTTGTTCGGGGACTCCCGCATTGACACTTGCACATGCAAATGCGTGAACCAGCGGGTGTGTCGGAGTCTCAGTTATTTATTGCAGTGCTTCTGGTTAAAATGTGCCCTTTTCTTTAGAACCGTGTATTTTTTTGTTTTAACTCATGTCGTTATTTGCAATTGTGTGATGTTTACGCCGGCAGAGCACGTGAACTGTATTTGTGATGCAAATTAATCGACTCCCACAGACAAGAGAAAGTAAAATGTGTTGCTCGCTTATTGTGCTGGTTTAGAAAATGGAATAAAATGCATAATTTAAGCCTCGGACACGCTTCGTTAGAAATCTATTTTGAAAGAAGAACACTCAAGCCAATGACCTGTATCAGGAAACAATTTGAACATTTTAGCTATTCACATAGATGGCAGTAGATTAGAGGAGATTCGATTAGATTACATTAGATTAGAGTCACTTCCTTGCAAATAATTAAATTATTTATGTTTGTTGTTGCGAAATACCAAGTTATGAATTTTATTTGATATCCTTTCATATGCCCTCTGCGATGAAACAGTGATATACTTTCAGCCTTAGTCATGTAAAACCACAGAAATCCAAGCTGACAAAATAATACAACTCACATTGGCTGCCCATGTCATCAGACTATTCTCCCCTACAAGTGATGCTCATGTGGTGCCAGGTGATGACTGATATCCTGTCCACACACATAGGGGCAGAGGGCAACTTGTAAATAATCCCTGAAGCCCCTGGAGGTGGCCGTCCGTGGCAGATGCCAGTCCTCACACAGGCTACCGTACCACCTAAGGCACTGGTATTGAAGGAGGGAGCCAGGGCCGGCCCACCAGGACAATTAGCAGATGTCACCATGTGATGCTGACCCTCCCTGACCTGGTCCATTGTTTGCGCTACTTGGTGGTGGTGGTGCTGGGGGGGTTGTTGGTGGCTGTGCCACCAAGGGGCAAGTGGGGTAGAGTGTGCCTGCTGCCTGACACCCTCCTGCCCCCAACGGATTTACAGCTCTGGCCATGGTGAGTGTGTCATAGAAAGTGGTAATTGGCTGATCAGAGAGCACTTACTGAAAATAGACAGATATTTCGGCTCTGAGACAGACAATCAGTGCAAAAGCTGCTTGTTATGTGGTCTTGGACCAAATAGATTATAAGGAATGATTTGGAGTATACGGGAGTGATTTACTTGAAATACTGAATATTTTGATGTAACATGGACAAGGGCTGTGGTTGAGAGTACAACATCTTGTGAAATCTGCCAAATTGTCAGAGTGTGCAGGTTGACGAAGAACACAAAATAACACAGAGAGTCTTTAAGTGTTTAATTGTATCATAAGAAACACAGAATGTTTAAAAACTTCACCTGTTAAGTTTGTCATCCCTTCCATGAAGGAAACTTTGCAATCTGTCACAAAACACTTGAACAGTCTACACTGCATACTTTTTGTAATGACAATGCCCCTTACGATTTTATTATTTACTCACCCCTCAACCCCTATACCACACAACATCTCACAGATGGCTCCCAATTCAGGCACGGGGAGGAGACACGAGCGCGACATGTCTTTTAACAACTCTCCTGGGGACATTTAAAATTCCATAGGAGAAGGACATCCCTCAGTGACATCGCCTTGGTGACTTTAAAGCGAACACTCAACATAATAGTCTCACACTTTCCTGTGAGGCCTTTATTCATAGCTGTAATAGAGCTGTTTAGAAGCCATTTTATCACAGCATTAGAACCTTTGTTCAGTGCAGTTCCTCAGAAGTAATCTATTAAAGTTAATAGGCTGCAGTAGAGGGGTTATGGCCTTGTTTAAGCCACTACTATTCTTGGTCAGTGTATGGAACCTTTAGGTTGAGGTGTGTATGCAGAATACAATTATAGGCGTATTATTTCCTAAACTACATTCTCTTCTGTAGAGTTTTTATCATTCTCATATTGGGTTCCCTGTGTAGGTCTCTGTTGTATGTGAAAACACTACACGAAACAGGAGAGCCGCATCAATTCAGCCATTTACTGAAACTCATTCCAACTGGCACACCGACCGGAAACACATCATCGGTTACATCAAAATACAGGCATGTTATCAAAATACGAGCATGCCGTGAAACCCTGTCATGGAGACATAACAGTCTCTATGTCCACAGTGTCCAAGAAAAACTTAATATAGGTAGGTCAGCACTGAATTTAATTTCAGAGAACACCGAAGGGTTTTACAATGCACATTTGAGTGAGATGTATTCAGAATTGTTTATGACAGAAGCCTAAAAATTTCAATCTTTGGCCAGATTTCATATGGTACAAGCATTGTTAATCTATCTTTAGCAGTTCTGTAGCCCAACTATTTAAAAGCACACTTGACAATCCTTTTACTGTTCACATCTACAATATTTACAGAGAGGTAAAGTTTCAGTTGTTACCAATGAACAGATAAATGCATAGGCCTATTCATGGATGGATTATGAAACCATGGGCCCCTGGGCCTGAACATGTAAAAGTCCCCGTCCCCCCCTTTCGCGTGCAAAAAAATACATTACTTAAATGTAATTACATTTTTTTTTAACAGCACAATAAGTAAATTCACCTGTAACTCAACAGGATTTACAGCTCACATACACATTTTCTAACACAGCGCAGGTACACTCAATTAAAGCAAACAGCAAATTAACAAAATACACCTCTTTTAACCACAAATAAGAGATACAGTGCCCTCCACAATTATTGGCACCCCTAGTGAATATGAGCAAAACAGGCTATAAAAAAATATGTCTTTGCTGTTTATCCTCTTGGTCTTTCACTCAAAATATTCACAAAAATCTTACCTTTTCATTAAAGTAAAATGATTGAAAGAAAGAAAAAACAGTTGACATTAAATAAATATTTTTCCCCAAAACCTGTGTGCCACAACCCTAACCCTAACCCTAACCCTAGGGTTGCCAGAAAAAAGCCTCTGCTGTCAATCAACAACAAACTAAAGCGCCTACAGTTCGCCAAATGTAAGTCAGACTTTCAATGGGACCGAGTTATATGGTCAGATGAGACCAAAATAAAGCTTTTTGGCAACAAACATCAAAGGTGGGTTTGGCGTAGACAGAAAGATAGCCATACAGAAAAGCACCTCATACCCAATGTGAAGTATGGTGGCGGATCTTTGATGTTGTGGGGCTGTCTTTCTTCCAAAGGCCCTGGACATCTTGTTAGGATACATGGTATCATGGACTCCATCAAATACCTGCAGATATTAAATGAAAACCTAACAGCCCCCTCCAGTAAGCTTGAAATGGGCCGTGGTTGGACCTTCCAGCAGGACAATGATCCGAAGCACACCTCAAAATCAACACAAAAATGGTTCACCGACCGCAGAATAAAGGTTTTGCCATGGCCATCACAGTCCCCCGACCTAAACCCCATAGAAAATCTGTGAGATGAGCTGAAGCCGAGTCTACAAACGTTGACCTCAGAATCTGAAGGATCTGGAGAGATACTGCATGTAGGAATGGTCTCAGATCCCGTGCCATGTGTTCACCAACCTCATCACGCATTATAGGAGAAGACTCAGAGCTGTTATCTTGGCAAAGGGAGGCTGCACAAAACATTAAATTAAGGGGTGCCAATAATTGTGGCACACATGTTTTGGGGAAAAATATTTATTTAATGTCAACTGTTTTTTTTTTCTTTCAATAATTGTACTTCAATGAAAAGGTAAGATTTTTGTGAATATTCTGAGTGAAAGACCAAGAGGATAAACAGCAAAGACATATTTTTTCATAGCCTGTTTTGCTCACATTCACTAGGGGTGCCAATAATTGTGGAGGGCACTGTACATAATAGCGACTTCACACAGAGGCTCTGGCTTAGGGGCCCCCTGAGCTCATGGGGCCCTGGGCCTGGGCCCGGTAGGCCCGTTCGGTAATCCATCCCTGGGCCTATTCTAATAATATTCAAAGTAGTGAATAGCGTAACATTGTGTGTATTAATTTGTAGGCCTATTTAGGATTGAGTTTGTCTTTGAATTTGGACTGGGCCATAGAAAAATAGGAATAGGTACAGTACAGGCAATAGTAGGCCTATGTGTGGATTTTTTTTGCTGCTTGCAACCAAAATCAGAATTTTTTCACTTTTTGGACAGAATCGTGGAATCTGTGTTTCAACCCCTGGCCGATTGATGGCAGTGGGGAAGACTCTAGACTAGAATCCCCATTCCTGAGAACGAAGAAGAAAATATCGCGAGTCGTTCTTGGTAACGCGATTTGATATTTGAAACATGGCGACCGAAGGCGACGCGGGTAGTGTGTCCGTTGCAGAAACAGAGACAGGGGAGGGGTAAGTGTCATTAAAAGGGCTGATACATATACAGGTCTGGTTTGATCTTTATTGTGTCATATAAACTAAGAACATACTTTGCGTTACTCGGTTTAGATAGGTGAAATGAGAGGTTCGGAGAATGAATGCATGCCAGTGTAAACAGCTAGCTATCGATAGCTTACTAACCCAAGCGTCAATGCTAAGGTGTTATTGTATTTCAGTAAAACATATGTATTACTCTATTTATTTGAAAATAACTTTAGGCCATTTTTTCCATACAGGCGATTAAGATAATATACATTGCTATCTACTTATCGGTCTACTACTGTCCTTTTGCTCACCGAATGCCAGTGTTGCCAGTGTCATACGACTGGATGAACAAGTCATTGTTGTTGCTTCTGCAAAGAAACGCAGTTGGACTTCCCATGCTGCTAGCAAGTTAACTAAAAGGAAATTAACCGTATATTTAATCTATTCCAGCGATGCATCATTTGGAGAAATGAGCACAAATATGGAAACCGAATCCTCAAACGGCAAGGAGGCAATGGTACAGTGGTGTTATCAGTTGTATGTTGTTTATATTTGAAGTATAGTTCAGGGAGGATGGAGATGTGTAGACTTTTGTAGATTTAGGTTTTCTGTAATGGTTGATAAAACTGCCATATTACCAAAACAAAACTGCTGTCGCGTCAAAAGTTGATTCCGTAAATGACGTGACTTTGTCACTTTGGCATCAGGAGGCAGCGGGAGATGGTCCAGAGGCGGTCGAGACGCAAACCGGCTCTGGAGACGAGGAGAGCGGCGCCCGTCAACTCGGAGAGGTGGAGCTGCAGTGTGCACTCTGTATGAAGTGGTTCACTGCCGACACGTTCAAAATAGACAAGTCGTAAGTGTACTGGAGTTCATGTACAGTACGCTCCTGATACTATGCCCATAAGTACTCCATTGTCATTGAAGGATGTTTAAATAGTTCTTTTCTTTCTCTGTTGTGTTCTTGGCTTCACAGAAGCTGTCTTCCCTTCATGACCAACTATGTGTTTCACTGTAATGTGTGTCATCACAGTGGCAACACCTACTTCCTGAGAAAACAAGCCAGTGAGTGACATTCATGAGTCATCAAAACATTACGAATTACGTTATGCATAATATCCCACCTTTTTGTAGAAACATTTGCGTCATGTTTCATGCTTCAGAAGTAATTTTTGGACATTTTCAGATTTGAAGGAAATGTGCCTCTCAGCCTTGGCCAACCTGACCTGGCGGTCACGCACTCAAGAGGAACACCCAAAAACAATGTTTTCAAAGGATAAGGTGCATTGCTGGCACTCCAAACATAGCAGAACCCCTCGTACCTAAGCAAAATAGAGTTCATGTTCTTTCCAGTTGTTTTGTATCCTGAGTATCCAATATTTCCTTGCAGGATATCATCCCTTTCATTGATAAATATTGGGAGTGCATGACGACCCGTCAGAGACCTGGGAAGCTAACGTGGCCTAATAACATTGTGAAGACAATGGTAAGACGCAGCTCCTGTTTTCAGCATTCAAACAGAAGCGCACCTGTTTTGAGCAATGTAGTACAATTACCACATTGGATGTATGTGACTGTAAAAAAGTCTCACACATTGATATACATAAGCGTAAATTGTATAATTGTGTAATTATGTGTGATGTGTGCTTACTTAAACTAGAATATGCTGTCTCCTGAATGTACCCACATTGTGTATTATCTGCCGCTGTTCTGTTGTAGTGTAATCTACTAATGTCTGTTTGCTATATCCTTGTCAAAAAGACCTTATGGATATTTAAAGCGTTTTGGGTCTATTTGCCATGCTTGGTAATTTAATGACAATAATGCAAATGACAATAAGCCCATCTTCTCTTGTTTGCTGGGTTTAAAGAGCAAGGAGCGTGATGTGTTTCTGGTCAAAGAGCATCCTGATCCAGGAAGTAAAGACCCTGAGGAGGAATATCCCAAGTTTGGACTCCTGGACCAGGTATCTGTGCAAGAACATCTGTACTGTATCTACTGTTCTGTTGAGATGGTCTCAGTTTGGTGACTAGGGCCCAAGTCTGATGGTGTGTTCATGTTTTGGTTTTGTAGGATTTGGCCAACATCGGACCATCATATGATACCCAGAAACAAACCACATCAGTGGCCTCCACAGGAGGTCAGAACGGTAAGAACAACTTATAGTGATTCAAAGGATTATAGGATTTTTGGTTCATCATGCCCTTTCTATGAACAACTTATGATTCTATGTTACATAGCACTAATTAAAGGCCATGTGTACACCTCAACAAAGATTTCAGTGAAAGAGTGAAATCCCATGACATGTATTGTCCCTGAGTTCTTTACAATAACCTCTGATTTCAATCCCCTGTAGAATCTAGCCTTGATGGGTTCATAGTTATTTTTATCGCCACAATAGCATTGATCACTCTCATCCCCTGTGTCCCCTCCTCTATACGTCCCCTGAGAGACTTGTAATGGCTTTATATTGTATTCCAGGTGGAGCAGCATTCTCAGGTGAATATGTGCGACATCTGGAGTGTCAGACTTGTCTGTCTGTGCTCTCTGTATTTGTAGCCCCCCCCCCCCCCCGCCCCCCCCATCTGGAGTGCCAGACTTGGCTGTCTGTTCTCTCTGTATCTGTACCCCCCCCCCCCTTGCTCCTCTTGGCTTGGCCTCTTTGTTTTGTTTGGTAGTGTTTGTGATGGAGGTGATTTTAGCGCTCCTGAGCTCGTTGTGTCTGTCGGCTTGCTCCTGTCGGGCTCCCTGACCTCCTCTTCACAGATCTTTCTAATCCCCTGCCTGTGTGTGTCTGTCGCTCTCCTGTCTGCCCTCGCGCCCGCAACCTTACCACCCTCTCAAGCTCGCAATCTAACGGCCATAGCCTACAGCCAGTCAAAGCCTAGGACTCCTGCGGGAGACTTACTAGCTACTTGCTGAAGATGGAAGTTGCTATGGCCGTTAGAACGAGTATACAGACCTTTAATGGTCCAGCATTCTATGTTCTTTGTAATGGAATTCCATTCTGTAGGCTTGCCTTCAATAATATTAGTTAGGGCTGATCTTGAGTAACTCTGTGTTAGCAGGTTTAGGTTATGAATGGTGGTATTTCAGTACATAGCCTATATGATTGTATATATAATACATAGCCTCTATATGAGTGCCTGTGTGGAACCTTTGCAGTTCATCCTTGATTACATTTATTGTGGTTGAAGATTTGCCCACCTGAAAATAGTTTTTGATATAGTGTCTGTGAACTATTTAGTTAGTACATGCTTTGAAGATGGTGAGAGACTGAATCATTTTTACATACTGGAAATATTTGCTATATTTTTGCCATATTTTGGGATATAGGGAATATCCAATATTTCAAATCCTTTGTTTAATTAACCTTAGCTTCACCTCAATTCACTGTGTTTGTGTGTGAATCCTGGCTAGCCGTCCACTTTTCCGCACAGCTAATGCCTATTACTTAACCCAGACCAATTCTATGTGTGTCTGTCTGGGGTGAATCTGAGGTGTGTAAAGTGTGCCAGTGTTGGGCTTGAATTCTGTCCATAGGTGTGAATGTTGCTGAAAGTAAATTGCCTCTTTGGGGCAGGTGTGTGTGTGCGTGCGTATGTGCGTGCGTATGTGTGTGCGTGTGTGTGTGTGCATGTGTGTGTGTGTGTGCGTGCTTTTGTACTTCTGTCATTACTTGGCTCTATTAATGACTGAGTGAATGCGGTGTTCTCTCTCAGGTGGCATAGCTCCAGGAGGAACAGGTAAAGGCAGGGGGGCCAAGCGGAAGCAGCAGCAGCAGCAGGATGGCACCGCAGCGGGCACCACCAAGAGGACCCGCAGGTAACCGTCGCTACGCACACGCACCTACATCTCACACTTGCTCTCAGAAACACATGCATGTACATGCACACAAACGCATAGTGCACAGCTTTTGTCACCCTCATATCTGAAATAAAGTACAGTATATACTTCAGGAAATGGAAATCTAGCTTAATGTACTCCCTGCTCCCTCATCCAGTGACCCCCTGTTCGCCGCGCAGCGCCTGCCCCCTCACGGTTACCCCCTTGAGCACCCCTTCAACAAGGACGGCTACCGCTACATCCTGGCCGAACCCGACCCTCACGCCCCTGACCCAGAGAAGCTAGAGCTGGACTGCTGGGCCGGGAAACCCATCCCAGGGGATCTGTACCGGGCCTGCCTGTATGAACGGGTCCTGTTGGCCCTCCATGACAGAGGTAGGTCTGATCACAGCGGTTAGTTACCATTGAGGTTTCAGAAGACTGTATTACAGAACAAAATGTCCTAATCATTCATTCAATGCTGTTGCCATTTGGCCAATATTACATAAGTTGACTTTTCTGAGTTATCTTACTGTCACACACTGACCCAAATTGATAGTTCAGTAACTGTAGTACGATTGAAGTAAAAAGAAGAAAGCAAACTGTAGTTCTCTGCTGTTAGCTCCCCAGTTGAAGATCTCAGATGACCGGCTGACGGTGACGGGTGAGAAGGGCTACTCCATGGTGCGGGCGTCTCATGGGGTTCGCAAGGGGTCCTGGTACTTTGAGGTGACTGTGGATGAAATGCCCACTGACACAGCTGCTCGCCTCGGTTGGTCGCAGCCTCTTGGTAAGTGTGGGATATTTGTTATTATCAAACAGATGTGAATTAACACTTATTATTAATAGCCGCATTGATCATATATTCACTGCATAATTCACATTGACATATGTGTTATATTCCCCAATAATGTGGTGATTTAAGGGGTTGGAAAGCTGTACTTATGTCTTTTAAATCTGTCTTCTAAATAAAGTGTCTGTGTTAAGTCCGCTTTTCTTCCCCACTTGTTCTTCCCTCAGGTAACCTACAGGCCCCTCTTGGCTATGACAAGTTCAGCTACTCCTGGCGCAGCAAGAAGGGCACCCGCTTCCACCAGTCCATTGGCAAACACTACTCCGAGGGCTACAACCAGGGTGACGTCCTGGGCTTCTTCATCGAGCTGCCAGACGAGACCGAGGTCGCCAAGGCCCTGCCAGACACCTACAAGGACAAGGTATACAAGCACCCAGACCACTTCCATACATGACGGACCACGACCGAGCTTATATCACGCTCAGGCCAGAGGCCCACCCTTACTCTGGGGTTTCCTACCCTCCTGTAGGGGTTTGTTTACATACCTGATTCAACTCATTAGGAGTTGTGGGAGTTGTTCATTTTATTTTCCCTAGAAAACCACAGAATGCTACTAGAGAATGTTTGGACACCCAAGGTTTCGGGTATTGTTTCTGTTTACCATCTGTTGACCAAGTGTTTACGCATCCGTAATGCACAGCTGTGGCTCAGGCCTGAATTTCTGTCAGATTTGGGTTTTCTGTCGTCACATGTGGCATGAGTTGCATGGTTTGTTTTCCTCAACTTTACGTCTCCTGATTGTACAGTCCATTGTTATTTTATATATAAATATGTGAAGCTAAACAAAATGTTTGTTATCTCAAAATCTTTGTTACAGGCCTTGATCAAGTTTAAAAGCTACCTGTACTTTGAGGAGAAGGATTACGTGGACAAGGCAGAGAAGAGCCTGAAAGCAGTGAACAGCAGCAAAGTAAGTGGGGCGCCCATTTACCCTTTCATCTCCACATTAGCAGTATATATTAAACACATATAAAACACTTTATTTTATGTGATTGCACATGCAATGACGTTGTTCTTGTTTATTTGTATTATTTGTAGTCTGATTCCACTAGTTTTTATTGGCGCCTTTGACATATCGACACCACTCCAACTCTGACATGTCCATCCTGATCCCATGCAGTGTTCGTGTATTGAAATGAATGCCGAAACACTGTGGGGAACTTTGGAAACCTTGGTTACGATTCAGAACTTTTTGAAACCTTGGTTACGATTCAGGACAGCAATGAACAGTCCCATAGGCAATCAGCTCTGAGCCAAAACATTGCCCTTGTGATAGCCAGAACTTCCTCTGAATCATGCAGGCACTGATTTATGAATAAGCAACATCATGTGTAAATAGTTATTGTTATTATACATTTTACTATGATCTTATATACAATACTGTTCTAAGCATTTTGTTGTATTGTGCATCATGCTTTGATAACAGCACACTTTAGACAGTGCGAGTCTGAAAATTCGCGTGAGGGTACCTTTTTTTTCAAATTTTGATATCTTTTGGTGTTGGCCTCTGAAACTGTGAAAAGGTATGATAGAAATTTGGAGAAAAACTGAGGGGGTAATGTGAGGACTTCTTAGTGACTTGGCATGGAAATGACCCTATTATAATTGGTACGATATTCCCTCCTGTAAATTCCTGATTGTCCGGCCCTCTCGAGTCCTTGATGGGCTTCTTGTAAAGACTCAACCTTCTTTATTTTCATTCTCTTTTGCTTCTCCAGATGGTGTTCTACAAGAACGGTGTGAGCCAGGGAGTGGCGTATGAGAACCTGTTTGAAGGCCTCTACTTCCCAGCCATATCACTCTACAGAAGCTGCACGGTAGGCAGACTACAGAAGGAATGGGGACCCTGACCTATTTTCTGCCATATTTTTAGATGAAAAAACATCCTTGTAGTAGTGTTTCTAATTCTGTCACACTGTATGCTCTTCCATGTACTTCAGGTGTCTGTGAACTTTGGACCACACTTCAAACACCCTCCAAAGGATAACAAATTCCAGCCAGTGAGTACAGTAATACTATACCATAATAAAACTTTAATTGAAGACATAGCCTGCAGTGGGAACACTCTAAACGGGTCCTGTGTAATTGTATGGAAATGTAAGCAGGTTAAACTGTATCAATCACAAATCAAAGCTTCTTATCCACTCATTCTCCTCATTGCACGCCAGTCTTGCCCATCTAATTGAAGGATCCTTTGCGTAATGTCGCACCTTGTGGTAATGTGAGCGGTCTGTAAATGTGTCCCGTTTGCAGATGAGTGACTTGGGCAGGGGAGCCGTGATTGAGCACACGCTAGCAGACATACTTTACCACGTGGAGACGGATGTGGACAAAATCAAATCCACTCGTTCTCCTCCCTGCACGCCAGTCTTGCCCATCTAATTGAAGGATCCTTTGCGTAATGTGGGCACCTTGTGGTGACGTGAGTGGTCTGTAAATGTGTCCCGTTTGCAGATGAGTGACATGGGCAGGGGAGCGGTGATTGAGCACACGCTAGCAGACATACTGTACCACGTGGAGACGGATGTGGACGGCCGCAGCCCCCACTGGGAAGGCTAACCGCAGACGTGTGTTCCATCTGCATCTTCATCTCCTGTCTATCCCTCTCTCTTCATCTCCTGTTTATCCCTCTCTCTTCATCCCCTGTCTATCCCTCTCTCACCCTCACTCACAGAAACATTGTTCTGGGTCCTGACACCTTTAGCAGAGTGTTAAAAAGAGCCTAGGGCAGTTAAAATTCATGTTCGAATTCCTTCATAAGTACACAAACTGTGACTCCATAGATGGCATAGCCGATACTTCAGCTGAAAAATAAACCTGTTTGGTTTCGTTTGCTTTCCACAAAGAACGTAACCGATGTATTCTAAACTAAAAGATCTGTCAATAGAGCTCCCCCAACACCTTGATCACCAGTTGATGGTGATTGGGTGTAGCACTTCACAGGTGTAGAGTTAATGGATGTACAAAATAGTAATGCTTTATACTGTGCCACCTATGGGTCATTGGAGATCTCCCAGTGTCGTTGAATACTAGAGGACATCGGTGACCAAAATCTATGGAGGAGCCAGTCTTAGTTGTTTCTGAGGACAGATCAGTGAGTGATATCATGTCGGTATTGTGTTAAAACCTTTTTTGTGTGTGGTAGATGTAAGAAAAAAATGATTTCTGATTGTTTGTATTTTTGTTTTATACAGAAATAAATGGTTTTTAATAAAGTTGTCTTAAAACCATTGAATGGCTTGTCATTCCTGAATATTCAAATCCAGTTTTATACAAGATGGAGGGATAGAAAAAACAAGTTTTTTTTTTTTTTTACAAAACATAAAAAAAAGGACATTTCGTCTTGTGGTGTGGAACATTCCTTTGGACAGTGGAGGGTGTGTGCGCTCCTCTAAAGAGCCGTCTTTATCATGTCCTCTGAACTCTGGCTGTTTAGTGAATTGGCTTTCTCTTTCTCACCTATGGATTTATAGGAATTCTGAAGGAAAAGGAGAGCAGGAAAAGTCCATGAGAGTCCGCAAAGGCAAGAGTGCGGAAGTTATGGAATGGTTCAGTTCAGCATGTGGATGTGCTTTAGCTTTAGCTTTCATGAGTTTCTGTTCATTCTGAAACATCCCTGACATAATTCTCTTGGGCCATCATGCACTCGATAATTTGCTAGGAAACAACCTTTACTGTATGTTAGAAAAACTACTTCAGAGTTAAGCGGTTAGACACACTGTGGGGTCAGGCATGAGTTCCTAACCCAGAGACAGTTGAAGAATACTCATACATCAGCTAACATACTCTGCAACATCTGACATCGCAGGACAGACAGAAAAATTGCATTTGTGTCTCACGTACGCTGTTACACCTATGCTGTTAACCCCACATTTGTGTATTGTTGTCTGTGTGTCTTACGTGTCGTCTGAAAAACCTCCGCAGTAGTCTGTGTCTCTGTACGGGTTTCTGTTTTGGCTCGGGTGTGTGGTCCCAATCCAGGTCTGGAGGTCTCTCCCCATTCTGGCCGAAAACGTTCAAGTCTTGAAAACATTCCGACTCGATCATCTGTAATGAGGGAGATATGAGGCACCACCTACACAGCCCCAGTAGCTACACAACCAATGGCCTCAACATAAACACCGTTCACCTCAAGGACCGCTGTCTCCCTGTTAAGGATTCTGATTCAGTCATCTTACACTACACCACATTCAGCCCCTCACCAACTGAATAGTCAGGATATTTTAATTTAATTTAATTGAATATTTAATAATAAAGCTTCAATCACACCTCACTTAATAATAATTAAAACATAAAAAATACAAATGAATAAATGATGAATAGTGAACAAATGAAATACTGACAACTTAACTGGTGATAACGAATAGAAAGCTGGTACTATACAGACACTGCCACAAGCCCCATACCTCATTTTGCCATGGGATAGGACATGACCCAGTGTTGAATTGGCCATAAAAGTCCTCGTCCGTCACATCCAGGCTGACTCCTCGGACCACTGAGAACTGCTCTATATCAAGAACATCCCGGCAGTACACAGCTCTCGACTGGAACCCAACAGGGCACAGATAAATGGAAAGAAAGTGTCGACGATTTAATTCAGACAGAGAGAAAGCATACTTCTCGTGCATAGGGACTTCTGAAATAGAGATTTGTGTATTAGGCAGGGGGAAGAACCAGATGTAAATATGTGACTTAATAATGCATCATATGCATTTTCTTTTTTGGTATTAGTCTATAGAAACAGATTTCACTTTAACTCCATGTAGCCAGTGTTAAATTGGGTAATTGCTGCACTTGCAAAGCTAATACTGTGGAAGTGGAAGTATAGATGCAAAAGTTAAAAACTATGCAGCCATTTGATTTGTAGAAACGTCTCCAGCACCTACAGAAAACAAAAACAGAAACTCAATACCACCGGACGGAAGGCAGGAACTTACATCAGGTTCGAATGGCGGCTTCAGCATTCCAGCCTCTAGCAGCCTGAAGTTGAGGTGAGCAAAAAAGGGTTGACCTTTCACCTCTACAGCGCCCTCTGACTGACAGCCCAGACGCATGGACGGATTTTTGGTCAAGAGCTGATCAACGTCAAAGATGGCAAAATGAGACGGTTAGCCTCATATTTGTATTGCTTAAAATAGGCTTTGTGGTACACAAAATACACTCATCAGTGCTATGACCCCTGCTGGTCATGCAGTGGCATTGCAGAAGTTGTGGTGGAAACAGCAGGGGAAGAATGACTTATTGCCCTTCCACATGCATGCACATGTTAACAATGGCCTTTCTTTTTTTTTCTTTTTTTTAGACTTCCCATTCAGTCCCATTAACCACCCCCAACTAAATGTGTCTACATCAGTGACAGTACTATCACATCATCACTGTTCTTTGATTATTGATTAAATTATTCACATTTCATTTCTCAGTTTTGTCATCATATGGTGTCCATGAGCGCTTACTTTTGAGCAGATGTCTTTGGCCTCAGCATTAAATCTGAACCCATAGCGCTCCTGTGTCTCCAGAACTCTGTTGTGCAGTTCCTTCCTGTCCAAATGTTCCTTGTGGCCACGGAAAGGAGAGGATCCCTGGGTCATCTCATAGATGAGGCACCCGAAACCCCACCAGTCAGCGCTAAAGCCATAATCTTTGTTCTTTATCACCTCAGGTGCTGCAACAACAACAACAACAACAACTTCTAGTGCTATAAAAACAAACACTTTCAACTGCATGATGTCTTCTTTTCAAAATGACATGACTTAGGAAAACATGAAAGATAACTAACACTTCACACTTTACAAATCGTGTATGAATCTCGTAATCAAGAGGCTTCCACATCATACATGCATATTACAAGTGATTTCCTATTCAAAAGATGGCATTTAAACTTCGTATAGGGAACAAAGGTTAAAATATACATTGATTTTATGTAAAATTAGATATAAACTAAATGTACACTCGTGGACATGAGTTGTGCACACTCTCCGTAGCCTATAAGTAATTTGCACTGAACTCAGCACATACCCATGTATCCTTCAGTACCCACTCTGCCATGAACTTGACCATTCTCAGGCAAGGTGATGGCGAGACCCAGATCTGATATCCGGATGTGTCCTGTTGGCAACATTCAGTAAAGTACACGTCACATTCACAAATATTTCTTGGTTGGTTGGTTTTTCATATGATTTGCATATCAAATTTGTTAAAAGAATTTTTCAGTGTTTGCTTCCTGGAGCATTTGGAACATTGCCTTCCTGGTTAGGCCAGACAAAGAAAGGATCAAGAAATTCCTGCTCACAACAGGTGACCCCGTCAAGGAAGTGAAATGACTTACCATAGTCATCCAAAAGAATATTTTCAGGCTTTAAATCCCTAAAAAATGTTAGAGAAGAAGAAAACATAATAATGGATACATATATGACATAATGGCAAAATAAATGGTCATTGATTATCTGATATGTAATGTCTATAAATGTACAAGTACTGATAAAATACGCAAAAAAAAAGTAGAGCACAGCTGCAAAGTCAACATCATCAGAGTAGGAGAAGAAATAAGAGAAGTTAAGAGAAGAGAGGATGAAAAGAGAAGTTAAGAGAAGGGAGGATGAAAAGAGAAGTTAAGAGAAGAGAGGATTAATGAGAAGTTAAGAGAAGTTAAGAGAAGAGAGGATGAAAAGAGAAGTTAAGAGAAGAGAGGATTAAAGAGAAGTTAAGAGAAGAGAGGATTAATGAGAAGTTAAGAGAAGAGAGGATTAATGAGAAGTTAAGAGAAGAGAGGATGAAAAGAGAAGTTAAGAGAAGAGAGGATTAATGAGAAGTTAAGAGAAGAGAGGATTAAAGAGAAGTTAAGAGAAGAGAGGATGAAAAGAGAAGTTAAGAGAAGAGAGGATTAAAGAGAAGTTAAGAGAAGATGAAAGAGAAGTTAAGAGAAGAGAGGGTTAAAGAGAAGTTAAGAGAGGATGAAAAGGAAACAGCGCAGAACAATACAAAACACACTAGTAATATTAGAAATATGATATATGCATGTTTATGTTAAGCATAAACAAATGCAAGCAAATACTGTATGTCACCTGTAAACTATGGATTTCTGATGGAGATGCTCCAGACCACAGCAGACCTGAGCAGCGTAGAACGTCACCCGTTCACTGGAGAGCCCCGGCAGACCCATGTTATAGATGTGGAACCTCAGGTCTCCTCCGTTCATGAGCGTTAGCACCAGGCAGAGAGCGTCTTTGGTCTCGTAAGCATAGGCTAAACTGACCTGTGGCAGAAAGGTGAATTAAATGGCTATCGCGTTCCTGATCTCATGTTGTTTCTAGTAAAACAACCAGGGCTTAATTACCCCATCAGTCCAAGGTTATAAATCTGAATTTTCACTTTCAGCAAGTTGTCCCTTACAGTCCTCTAACTGTCTGTTTAGTGTGAGTGTACAAATAAACGCTGGTATTCGTACACAGTCCTGGCTGGGTAACTGGGGAATAAACATAATGGCTCGGACTGACCCAAAAACAACCGCAAATCAACACATTGCTTCAGGAGCACAGAAGGAAGTGTAATTGTATTGCCTGTTGAGCGCAAATATCAACAGCCTTTCACCAGAATCGCTGACTGTACCGTTAGTATTTTAAAATAATGTCACCCAGCACTCGCTACAATCATATTGACACATTTTTTGTTAGACCCAGGAAAAGATGTTGAATTCCTTGTGCTATTGGCTGGGGCCTTCCCAAAGCTGTCTAATCTCTCACTGTCATATGCAAATACTCATGCCCAACAAACCAGCCTAGGTATTATTATTTAGTATTATTTTTACACAACATTGTGCACTACAACCATCATACTGATACACGATACATACACTGATACTGATACATACAAAGACGCCTTTGTGAGCTTTTTATTGGGATTATCAAGTGGACAACTTCCTTCTTGAGTGTATCGTTGAATTAGGCCTGCGATACCTCCAGAGGGCTCAACAGTGGTGTCTGGCATCCTAGACCCACCTCCCTATTTCTCCAACTCTGACATAGCAACTTCACACACAATGAGGCCACCTTATGTGTTGCAAAAGCCGGCAAAAAGCAGGCAAAAGCAGGCTTGTCAATGGTACTGATAGCCTTAGCAATGAATTATCTAAACTCTGCAACCTGTCACACAATGTGTTGCACCACCTGCCTAAATTAATCACCAGATTCTCTACACTGGAAGGAATCACTTCACCATCAATATAACAACTCTCTTTCCCCACTTCTTCCCTTACTGATAGATACACCTCTACATTTGCAAGGTTTGACTTTCATCCTTGCACATTTAAAGTTGTCATTCAACTTGGCAAACAGCTGACAGGTACATACGTTTTATACATTGAGGGCAAACACTGATAAAATGTACGTCTCTGTATGAATTGCGTAACTTATACTGCAAATACATATAAACGTTTTGTACATACAAGTTGTACAATGCAGAAAGTGCAAAGATGAGAATCTTATTTGTTTCATAATACACTCACTAGCCTCTCAGCAGTTGGGGTGGTGCCAATTCTTACTGTTGCTAAAACACACCACAAGTTATGTTGCACCGGATTGTCAAATTGGCCGGAAACATGATATGACCGGAGTTGGGGTTTTCTTACCACAAATCTGCTGTTGACCTTTTCCAATATCTGTTTCTCGGTGAGGGCCAAGGATTCTCCGTGTCGCCTTTTCATTCTCTTCTTCTCCAGCTTCTTCATTGCGTACATGTTTCCTGACGCTCGAGACTGAACAGCACAGACCTTCAAGGCACAGCAGAGTCTACTTAGGACAGCACAACTACATGATTACATATAGATTACATTTTTGTTTATATATGTCTTATAAAGTATTTAAGAGTTAATTAAGAATTAAAACGTGTATTAAGTCTTTAAGAGTTCATTAAGTATTTCTGCAGAAACAATACCTCTCCAAATCCTCCTTTCCCCAAAACCCGATACTCTCTGAACATGTCTTTTGTGACTGGCTTTCTGAGGAGAATACACAAAAATGTAGAAGCCTTCAATAATTAATTGTTCCTTGAGGCAACAACTGAACTGTTTTCTTGCTTGTATTTGACACTGACCTCTCAATCATCTTCCACTGAAGGAAGCGTTCAAAATAAATGCTTTCCAAGTAATCTTCAAAGGGTTCTCTCTTTAAGTAATCATGAATGGCCCTGTGAGGACAGTAAATATGACAGTTTGAGTTCATGTGAGAATGGACAAAAAGCTAAAAAGCAGCTCTCCTTTTCACGAAACAGCTAAGGGATACAAAACCACTGTGGTGTCATTAACAAGTCAGTAAGGTTAGCAAGATTTCTGTTATGGTGTTTGGCATGCAGGCAAAAGCAACTTCCAGCGGCACAATGAACAGTTGAACAGAGTTTTGTTTGTTGTTTTGCATATAGTGTGTGGGGTGGCTAACCTTCTGCAGTCACTGAATACGTCTTTGTAGGGACTACTCTCTAGGTTCTCTCTGCATTGCCGCCTGTGGCTGTCCACAACCTGCTGTACACAGTCAGGAGACTAAACACAAGCATGCATACACACCAATGGAGAGAGAGAGAGAGAGAGAGAGAGAAAGTGGTTAGGATGACATTTCTGAAATCCTCTAACAATGGTTATGTGCAACCCCTCCATCTTGGATACCTGATAATTCAAGTATTTCTCCACGATGCTCTTGCCTCGGCTCACACGCTCAGCATCAGGTGTCTCGTCATATTTGTCCTATGGAGATATACAAGAACCATTTAGCTCTTATTTATCCTATGGAGATATACAGTACATGGAACCATTTAGAAACCACACTCATCCAATGAAGGTGTGAAGATCTTGTGCTAATTGTAGCGAAAGAGAGCGTAGTCGCCCCACCCCGACTTGAACCCGGGTCTACAGGGTGCCAAACATGCACTCTGACCACAAAGTCAAAGAGCCAGGCTCGATGGCATGGCAGTCAGAGCACATACTCATCTGTAGTGACGGTACATCGTCACACTAATGAACTACCAAACATACCTAGGATTAATAAAGTACCTGTCTTTATACGCTCCCCTTCAACAGAACCTATACATCTGTTGCTCGTGCAACTTGTCTGAAACTGGGCCGACAAGTAATTTGTAATTGATCTAAAACTGAAATTTGAGTTGGAGTACAGACCGATTTCTTCCTGTTTCCTCACTGATTAAGATCTTGATCAAATCAAGAGGATCAGGTTTGACATCATGCTGTCAAGGAACGGTGAACATACACGAACAACCGAAGCTAATGGATGACCTCGAACAAACTGTGAGACAAGTCTCTCTCATAAAGCCGACGTCTGGGTGAGCATCGTCACCGCAGACTACTATGGCCTCAGCCATTAACACTAATAAAATCTGTTGGATCAACAGTCTTCTTCAGCGATGTGACAACATTCTCATGAAGATAACATGCAATCTGACTTGTATACATTTGCATGTACAGTCCGGTAATCCATACATTTGAAATCATCTTCAGTATTTCTCCGTTACCATGCTACTAAAAGGCACAATCTTTAAGAGGGAGACCTACTGAGTGGATATTTGGAGCACATTTACTACGTGAACATGGAATTTTCTAACTGAGTCTATACATGGCTTATGAACAGTCCATTTACTAGACCTTTCAACCCAACACACGGTGAATTCAACGTCCACAGTGTGTGTGTGTGTGTGTGTGTGTGTGTGTGTGTGTGTGTGTGTGTGTGTGTATTTTCAATGTACTGAAATAACATACTATGGTACGTGTCAGCATGTACTGTACCTTATATACAATGTGATGAACTACATGCTATGACATACAAGGTACATATTACACATGCACAAGGGCCTGTACCATTGCATCAAGCAGACACATGCATCTCTGCAGCTCAGGCTTGCTCTGGCAGTGGATGCGGAAGAGTGCCTTCCCAATGGGCTGCTGATCGCACAGACTGAAGTAGTCCCGCTCTGAAACACAAGCACACATCTTTTATACCAGTTATACCATATATATATATATTTTTTTTATATTCGTTTTTGTAATTCATAACACTCTTTATGGTTAGGTCATGCTAATATTTGTGAAATGTTTGATAAAGAACATGAATCTTCACTAAAACGTTAGAGCTAAAGAGGGAAATTGGTCAGTTCCATGACTACAACAAGAACACGGCAGGATTGTTTATAACACTTGAACCTCTTTACTATACAGACTTCTTTGAGCAATGGATTTGAAATGTTACTTCTTAACTTAATTGTCAAATTCAAACAAATTCAGCAAAACCACATAGAGGTCCAGACAGAACTGAACTGAACTGAACCGAACCGAACAGAACAGAACAGAACAGAACAGAACAGAACTCTCTTGCAGAGGAACCCACCAGTGCTGCTGGCCAGCTCAATGCACTCGCTGATGTGGGGGAAGCGCAGAAGCTCTTTCCACTTTCGGCTTCTTCCTTTCCGTTTACCAGTGCTACCTGTGGACCAAGGGAAAAGGTATAGTTAGTTTAAGTTATTGAAATTAGTGAAATGCATATTTCCATAGATTCCTGCTTAGATACCCAGGGAGCTCATCTGTCGATAGACACAAAGGATCTGAACCAGGCATTCAGTCAGATTTTAAGAACTGTATGCCACCTTGTGCTTTAATTCACTCCCATAAGCACATGGTATGATTTTTCTTTTTACAAACCTCTACAATTATGAGTACGAACAATACACATCATTTTTATACCTTCATTTTTGTTGGTTTCATTGACCGGTTAAAGTTGCTGTTAAAGGCCAAAAAGCTTTTAATTTCCAAGAAACAGGAAACAATGGTTCTGTGTGTGGCAACTAAGGGAGCACCTGAGTGCAGTTTGAGGGAAAAAAAACAGAATGGTGTAGACGCGTTGGTTCAGAATCAGATAAACACATTTTTCGGAGTGACAACGTTTCCAGTATGAATAGGAATGTGTTAAGTCGTTGCTATGCGTTTGCCTTAGAAGTCAACTCAGCGGAACCTGTAGTGAAAAACACACACAACAGACGTGACACAAGAGCCCTGTCGTAAACCAGATAAACCAGTCACAGATACAGTGCTGCACAGAGGTCATGGATGCATTCCTGCACCATTCATTACTCTGAGTCTGTACCTTCAGCACCCATAGTATATAAGGTCCACAACCGAAGCATAAGACCAGTCTGAAAGAATCTGAAAATTATCACGTTACAAGATTGAATTCTTTATGCTGAAATCAGCGAAACATATGTTTGGAGAATATTAGCCTACAGTTTGGATAATAGACATCCACTTGTCTTAGACCATGAGTTAGTTGAAACTGACAAGACAACAAGACAATACCGGAAAAACATGTCTGAGCTAAAAATACATTTGTCAGCCAGCCAACTGATGACGAGAATGGAGCAGAGTGAGTGAGTAATCTTAGATGAGGGAGGGGCATCCTCCCTTATCAGTTTCTATGGGTGAGCTGCTTGCCATGTTTTGAGTTATCCTTGTTGTGCCTTAATTATGAATGCATGGCCCATTTAAAAATAGATCCTGGAAATTTGCCATGAGACAAAAAAGCTTGAATGCGGAAATGAAAAAGTATGCTAAAACAAGCAATAAGGAATTAACCTCTCTTTAACGTACATACATACGTCACACATAAATATGTAAATACATCTTCTTCTTCTCACGTCCAACTGTAATATAAAATATTACAATTTTTGTAAAGTAAGGTTTTGTTGATCAAAAAAATGTGCTTTGCTAACACTCTTAATTATCATGGACATTGTATTACACTTCATACATTGCACACTTAATGAACTAGTGCAGCCACAGTTAATTTGCATGCTAAACAAAGCATGCTAACATTGCATAAAGGTAACATGAAGAAGCTGCAAAACTGTATTCTACAGTGATTCTAAATTTAGCTCCAAGTGTAAAGCCAGAATTTGAGGACAGATGAGGCAAGCCTAGATTAGTGCTGAGAGAGACCAAACCAGTTTTTGACCTCAAACTCTGATTTTGAATGCAGGTAAAGCATACAGAGTGAACTCCTCATATTGTATTCTTATTGAAGGAAATGTTCTTGCTACTGGACTCTACATTTCATACAAATTGGGATTTGAGATCTTTGTAGACTGGGTCCTGTCACAATTACACAATAAATGGTTACCTCAACCATAGAAGTTATGTTTTCAGTTTGCTTTGTCTCTCTGTCCGCAGGATTATGCAAAAACTACTTGACCGATTTTCATGAAACTTGGTGGTGGGGTGTAGGTATTATTCACCTTCTTTAACATAGCGAGAGGCGTTTGGCCTTGGTGGAGGTCTGAGCTCTCCGAGCGCCCTTCTAATCTGTTGATGTGTTTGTTTGCTGTTGTTTGGACTCCAGCATCCAATGCAGGTTTTTATTAGACTAACTATACTATACCACAGTTAGAGTAAATTGGCTGAGGGAATTCTGATCATGGACCAAACTTTGTTGTAAAAACCATATAAGATCCTAATCTCATTTAAAACTCCTAATGCCATTTAGAGTATTGTATTGTTATTCAAAAAGAAAACTGCACAGACCTTATACAGTGGAGCAATTTAAAGGCATAATAGAATGAAAGTGTTTTCTAATGTTTCCTGCCTCCAGTCTATTTGGGGGTCATGGCACATTCTGCATGCAGCTTTCCTGAGCAAGTAGTTGCATCTATGCATCAGTTCCTCCAAAACATTTGTGGAAATGTGTAATAGCAACCAAATGATCACTTTAAATCACTTTTTCTGAGTAAAACTGCATGGAGACTCTCCTAGTTTGTTTATCAGATGTTTATTCATGAATGTAGAAGCAACTACGCAATTATTTCTGACTTTTAATACATAACTAGAAACATTAAACCTAGGTTATATCTAATATGGATCCTCTTATAAGACAGCATGACAAGGAATTCAGATAAAAAGAGAATGTTGACGCTTCCAAAGTCTTACCTTCTCTAGCCTTCAACAGAGCATTGTTTGCCACCATATTTTCTATCTCCATTTGGAAAATAGCGATAACCAATTGATCGAAGAAGAAAAATATATATCTTGGTTCTTCTCAGCAACCTTTTGACCGCATCAAACGATCAAGGCATCAGTTAAATTCTTCGTTGACATCAAGTAAATGTCAGACAAGTGATGTTGTCAGACCATTATTAAAAAAAAAGAGAGAAATATGCAATCCAGGCACAGATCAATTCCATGGAGCTCTACTACATGGCTACTCTCACTCTCATTTGAATGACAGACTCGTGAAACTCAAACTGGCTCTGTCACTGTCATCGCTGAGCCAATTAAACTTGGCCCATCCCCGTTTACCATGTTGACAACTTCTATGTCTACGTTCCATAACTTCAGGCAACACATGCAACCTTGCATGGCATATCGAAAAGCCAATTAAGAGCATTCGGTAGACAGGTCCCCCCCCCCCCCCCTTTTTTTTAATCTGTGATGGAAAAGGTAAAGTGTATAGCATACGCTCTTCCCACAACGTCCATCCCACCCAATTTTACTGAAAAGGATGAGAAGATATCTCCAAAACTGCTAGTAGGCTAGTATGTTTAAAAGAACTAAGGTAAACAAAACGTGAACTCAAGGATCAACTGTACGATATACCACCTCTCCTAAGAAACCTTCGGAACGCAAAATAAGTAACTGATTAATTAGTTCCGGCTTAGGTCAGCTTGCAAACAAGACGGGGAAATTACCTGATGATTATGCATAAGGTGTTCCGAATGGAATGAAAAGGATGTCAGGAGTGTTGAGAATGTGGATCACTAGCGCCACCATCAGAGTGGCGGTAATTGCACTTCATTGCAACTGGAAAGCGTTCAGTTACATGCGCACAAAACTATGACAGCCCCTTACAAACCCAGATCAAGTGATCTAAAAGTAATGACTTAGTATCTCAAAATAATAATACCAAGTCATTATTTTCAGCACGTTTCTCATTATAACAACTTATAAGATCTTTTTTTTTCATCACATTGAAATGGGCTTCCATACAAAACAGCACTACATGAAGAAATCCGCATTAAAAATAACAGTGTTGGCCATGGTCATACAAAGCTTGCATTTGCTTTCCTTTAATTAGTAATGCAATGATAAGAATATTCAATTAAATGAGATTTATCCTCATAATAATCATATGAGGACCATAGTTTCCACAGTGATCCATCCATCTCTCTCTCCTTTTGCCTCTCCATTTTAATTTCTGCCAGTCCAGCATATAAATCATGGAAATGTTGACCCTTTATCTCTCAGGGTATAAAACCAAGTTCTCTCAGATATTTTAATGCTGTCTGCTATTGCAAAATCCTTTTGATTGGCATTAGCTTTAAGCCAGGTCTCTCTGTCTACGTCCAGCAATCATGGCCTGTGACACAAGAATATAAGCGACATTGCAAATGCTGTTAAAGTCTGTTCTGCAAAACAGTTTTTTAAAATGGGGTTTGATGCAAATTAGCTATTTATTCATAAATAAAACACTTGCTGTGTCTAACGTAGCATGAAAATACTAAAGTTACAACTTGGCTGCAAAAAAATTATTTTCCATATATTCTTGCTGTGTTAACAGAAGCAATCAAAACAATAACAACTTTTCTGTCACTTCAGAATTCTTCCCCACACCATAATTTCTGAAGTGCATATAATCTTAAACTATGAGATGTATGTTCACCTGGAGGTACTAACATGGTGCTGTCTTGAATCCTCTAAGCTTATTAAGATGTGACCTAACACAGCATGATGGTTTACAGTAAATCAACTGTTTCCTTCTTCTTTCAGTGATGTACAGCTAAACCAATGGGTCATTTCAACCATTTCACAAGGCTTGCAATGAAACAGAGTATGCAAATGGAATTTGTGAGCTTTAAAATAATTGTGCCAATATCAGAGGTTGTGCCCAGTACTGGATAGAAAACAACAACAAAAAAATCCAGCACCCACTAAATGTATTTTTTTTTGTGTAGTTTATAGTTTCTGTTCTCTGTACCTCCCTATGTCTCCATGTAGGAATAGGACTACATAATTGGTTTCACAGAATGACAAAAGTATTTGGCACTGTCAAGAAATGCTGACATTGGATAACCAAAGTGCTTTTACGTTTTTGGTTTGTGCCAAAAATTCTCTCTTGGCAGAAAAGGTGTATCTGGCATATAGGGACACATCTTGGTGGTCCGCTGCATCTGTGGGCCAGTGGACCACCAAAACAAAATGCATATTACGTTTTTAATAACCCTGTCTGCCTCATTACTGACCCTCTGCCTGGTACTAGCAGACAAGTCTTAATTTAGTCACTTAATTAATCCAAATGTATTTCCCAGTACACCCCTACTTGGCAGTGACATTGTCCACCGGTACATTTTCAGAAAGGTGACTTAAACTGCACCATCTTGCATTAAATTAGTTATTCAGTGGCAGGGGTCGTCTTGAGAGTGACATAGACAGTCCTCTATATTTAATATTTGTATATTAACCTGTCAGCAATGCAGACCACAGTGGCATAGAATTCAAAATAATGACTGCAGTGCAATTATGCTAAATGATCTGCATAACATGGAACACTCCACACGACACGCCAACATAAGAAAACATATTATGGCTACACAGCTGAAGTTTTATCTTCAGGTCTTTAGATTACATTTGTATCTTTGTAATCTTGGATGTATTTATAAAACGGCATTGGGGATCCAGAACTGTCAGGATCCCATGCTGTTCATTTCAACAAGAAACATTATTCTAGGACTTAGTTTTTAACCGCGGTGAGTTTCAAGTGCTGTGGCCAATGGAAATTGCGAACAAGAAATACTACAACGCTATTGGTTCACTCATTCAATCCGGGTTTCTGACTAAGGCTAGTTTATTAGCCCGAAGGTACCAATATGGCGGAGGTGAGTAAGAAAACGGGGAAGAAGCATCATATTTTAAATGTAAATTTAAGCTATCATAAGGAGTTAAAGATGATATTTTAAAATATATTTCGGTTTATAAAGCGTCGATCCAAAGATACATAATATCTTTTCGGAAATTGATGGTGTCTTAGGCGAACAATTTGTTTGATTGCAAACCGTGATCTATGGCTTTGGGGCTAGGCCCGGCGAATTCGCATTTAACCAGCTAGCTGCTACCGAGCAATCGCTGTGTTTCGTCAGTCTAATCATGTAACGCCACCAGTGAAATTACTGCTAACTTGGCAAGCTAGTATTGGCGCTAGCAAACTTAAACGTCAGTGAAGGAAACATTTTATGTTAGGTATATTGTCGTCTGATAATGTTCAGAAGATAACTAATTTTGCTTGGAAGCCATTTCATCGCCGAATAGCTGTAAATTCCAGCGCTTGTGTTGCGGAATTTGAAATGTGACATGGTGCTTGTTAATGTTATGTGGAGGTATTATCCAGATATAGCCAACATCTCGCTAATTTGCTGTCTGTTATAGAATGAGCTGCCGCTGAGCTGTTCTTTTAGACGCGAGTTACATTGAAGTAGCCCATGCCATCACTTCATTTTGTTGATGTGAACGCTAGGGATGCTCCCCTGTAGTATGAACTATATGATGGGCGCTAATAACATAAAGCAACCTATAACGGTATGTCTGTTCTCACTTAGTTATCTAAACTGGAAAGCTATCAACTGTGCGATTTGGAGACCGTGTTCCTGGAGATTAAAACAATCTTCTTTATTCACTCATGAAAGATTTTGATCATAAAGTCTGACGATGACTTGCCACGAAAATGTGATCTATTTTATGTCAAATTTTTCACTTTAAACCGGCTTGTCACATAGCATAACCACAAACCTGACTGTTGGGTACCGTTATCATGGGTAATTTCTTTTGAATGTGTCCTTGTAAATTAACTTTATCCTTTTGGTCTTTTTAGGCTTCCCTTGGAAGTGCGAGCCCAGGTGAGTCACGTCTTCTCACATACAGTGCTTCGAAATATATAGCCATGAAAAATGTCGCCTGTCATTACCGTCAACCGCACAACCGGTAATGTCAACTTCTCGGCTGCTGCCGTAGATAGGAGCTAGTGAGCTGCTGCTGAATACGTCTCATAATAAATGCGTGTTTTAAAGCACATTATATCTTGCGTGGTGATGCATGTTCTGGGAATTTTCAGAACAATATTTATGAAAATGTGTAAGATTTTATTCAATATTCTCTACGATAATATTATAATATTCTCTTGCATGTGCTACTTTAACATGTACGTACAAAAACCCTTAGTACACTAATACAGAACTTTGTACGAAAAGCCAGCATAGACTAGTACACTCAGGTTGCTGGTTTAAGCCTTTTGTCTGACAGTGCTGTCCTGTTGTTGGTCTAAATTCATCAATACATCTATTCTTCTTTATATTTCTATTCTTCTTTATATTTGAAGTCTATCACAACAAATGCTTATCAGGGATATTTTCTGCTGAGGAAAGACCAGTAGTGCCAGTATGTTAAGGAGGTTTTAAATGCAACTAACACTGGTCCCCCAGCTAAGCCAGCATTGCCCATCAAACAGCATACACCAACAAACCAGCTAATACCTAGATGTTTTGCTGTTTTTCAACTGATTAGATATATTGACATAATCTTTTCATGCACAAGTGGCAGTTCCATTCAATGATTTTAAAGACCAGCAAGCTATGTAGAGTACCATTTTAATCATCATCTTACTAGCTCACCTGTACGGACTAGTTTAGCAAATAAAGTTTTTTTTTGTTGTTGTATAAATCAATAGATAAACTAATTCTCAAAATATTACTACTGGAATAACCAATTGGCAGTTGAACAGAAATGTCCTGAAATTCTCTGTCCTGGCATTTTCATGGACATTTCCTGGGAATATTTTCAGCCCTTTATTACCCTTATTTCATCTAACGACAGACTGTAAAAATTGCTAGTGTGAGTCATTTTCTTGTGGTGTTATCTATTCATCTATTAGGGCGATTTATTTGCTGTTGTGGCCTCTAATGTATCAGCGTGATCTATTTGCAGTTGGCTCCTTGTCCTCGGAGGATCACGACTTTGATCCCACAGCAGAAATGCTGGTCCATGACTATGACGACGAGCGGACTCTGGAGGAAGAGGAGATGAGGGAGGGAGCGCCAAACGTGAGCGCTGAGATAGCCGATTTGGAAAAGGTAACTACTACTTTTTTCGGTGGACACACATTGTATCATAATTGTGATGAACGTTGAAGGTATTTCTTTGTTTTGTGACTTTGTGTCAGTTCAGTCGCTCTTCGGAGCGACTCTGTAGTTGTGTCTGTGGAGTAAAACCATTCCTTGTCTCCAACAGGAGAGCGCTATGCCACTAGAGGAGCTGTTGGCCATCTACAGGTATGAGGCTTCAGTCCACACAGTGGGAGGCTCCAGTGTGGACAGCTCTTCTGTGGAACTAACGGATGAGCTCCCTGACATGACACTAGATAAAGTAAGTACTTAATAAATGGTTTGCTGAGTTTTATAAGCAGTTTGGATGTTAATTTTGGGTGGGAGGTTTTGGAAACGCTTGTGGTTGTCTGAAGCTTGTGGTTGTGTGCATAGAGAAGGAGGTGGTGTTCATATGTTTATCTGATCCATGGGTGGCACCTCTGTCTTTACAGGAAGAAATAGCAAAAGATTTGCTGTCGGGGGATGATGAGGAAACTCAGTCCTCGGCAGATGACCTCACCCCTTCCGTCACATCTCATGAAACCACTGACTTTTTCCCCAGAACCCTGCGATGTAAGTCTGATGTGCCTGATAAGCCTGTTGGGGTTTGTTCCTATTTGTTTGTGTCTACTGTAGTGTATTTATGCAGGTCTTCCACTCCGTAGCACCTCTGTGTTCTTAATATTAAAGATGCAGTTTTGCGAAAGGTTGTTGATATTTGTGTTAACAGCCAATCAAATTACACCACTCTCTTCTGTGGTCCTGAAGCACCGTGTTGATTCGCCGGGATTGTTTATGACTCGATCCGAGCCACTATGTTTGATTCCCATTTACAGAGCCAAGACTGTACGAATACCAGAGTTTTTTTTTTTTTAAAGTGCACAAACTAAACGGACGGATAGAGGACAATGGGGAGCAGTTAGCTGAAATTGACAAAGTGTATGGGATTAGAATCGCGAACTGCACCGTAAAGTGCAATGAGCTACAGTATATTGCATGCCTGTATGTAATACATTTGGAAAGGGGGGGTGTCATGGACAGATGTCATAATGCAGTGTTCACATTTCTTCCCATCCAGCAACCGCCATATATGATGGTGACAAAGAATCGGAAGGAGAGGAGGATGGAATGAGCCCAGAAGATTCCAGAAAAGTAATTCATTTCTGTTTTTTCATACTCTTTCACCACTGTAAATGCCGTCCATTATAGCAAACTAGTGATGGATGCATATTGTGGAAAGACGTTAATTTTGGCTGTCAGCATTGTGGTGTTGAATTGTTCTAAATTACATTGGAATGAGATTTAAATGATACCCACACTTGATTTTTCATTTGTATGTAAGGTTTCAGATGTCTATGTAGAGACTTGAATGGTTTTGTCTCTAAAAGCAAGAATTTGTCATACATTAATTTTGATTTGTGGACTGGAATCTGACTTGAGGTAGAACCAACTAACGCTTTAACTTTACTTTAACAGGAGATCATGATCGGGGCTGAGTATCAAGCTGACATCCCATCTCTGTCCTGTAATTATGACTATGAACGAGGTAAGTTGTTACTGATTGCCATCAGTGACGTAGAACAGAGGTGAATAATTATTTGAAAATCTGCTATGATTGTATAGTTGGGTTAGACACAGACTGAATTGAAAGACGCATATCCACCTGACTAATGTTCTCAAAAAAAGAATTGGTATGGAAAGACTGACTGAAAGAATGAGCAGTCAGTCACAGTTCCATAAGTAAATATGTCAGCATGTTAATTGAAGAATCCCATTGCGCTTCGTAGTCTTTGTGATTACCGTACTGATACTGTACTGAACATCATTTTGACAGATTTCTCTTGTCCTCTAGCATATGAAGATGAAGATCAGTTGCTCTGGCGACCTGACGGGCTGCCAGAGGCTAAAGTGACTGACTTCCTGCGTGAGGTGACACTGTTGCACACCAACGGAGGCAAGATGGAAGGAGACTTGGACAGCGGTCGGGTGCGAGACAATGAACAGGTGAGATCACTGCGTGTTATGACTGGGTCTCAGATAGCCATTATAACATAACCTCGATGCAAATTATGCTTTTTATTAGTCACCTGTTGATTTGTAATGCAGTAGTAGAGTAAATGTAAAGCTGTATTGGTCAAATACTCTCCCTCTTGTTTTGCTTATTCTCCTCTTTCATTATGGGAGTGTTGACCGTTAAATGTTCAACAAAAAGCTCATGAGTGTGTGTCACCCTCCAGGCTCTTTACGAACTCATGAAGAACAATTTCAGTGCGCACGAGGCCCTTGACCACTATAACCGTAATGGAAGGTCTTCGAAAGGTGAGTGGATTCCTCTGCTACATGCAAGTAATGTTCAGTGTGTGTGTGTGTGTGTGTGTGTGTGTGTGTGTGTGTGTGTGTGTGTGTGTGTGTGTGTGTGTGTGTGTGTGTGTGTGTGTGTGTGTGTGTGTGTGTGTGTGTGTGTGTGTTCAAAGGTTGGATTGTTATCAATGACCTGCTCTCGTACATTTAATCTTAGATGAAATGATCCCCTGGTCTGAGGAAGAGTGTCGCAACTTTGAGCATGCACTCCTGCTCTATGAGAAGAATTTTCACCTCATACAGAAACACAAGGTAAGAAAATGAAAGATTTGTTTGTTTTAGATTTTTTTATGGATAAGTGGCTGACTGTATTTCAAGGTGCTTTCGGTGTTGATTGGATCTGGGATCTTTGTTTTGAAGGTCACAACAAGAACAGTGGCGGAGTGTGTGGCTTTTTACTACATGTGGAAGAAGTCCGAGAGGTTTGACTTATTTGTCCAGCAGAACCGTTTCGGCAAGAGGAAATACAGCAGCTATCCAGGAGTAACGTGAGTTTTAAGCGTTTTCTGAAACTAACCCCACTGTACAATATCTGGCTTTCCTCCTGGATGTAAGTGAGGCAAAGACAGTGGGTTTGTGCATTCTAGTGTCACTACTGTATGTAGTACTGTATGTCATTTGGCAGGTGTGTGTGTGTGTGTGTGTGTGTGTGTGTGTGTCTGTCTTGTTTACTAGCTTGTGGTCTTTGTGCAGGGACCTAATGGACCGGCTGGTGGACGAGGCGGAGGGGCTGGTTGCCGAGGGTTCTGCCTCCGTCTGCTCCTCCAGCAGCGGCCGCATGGAGCCCCCCACTGACCAGCAGATCAACCTGCTCAACTCCATCACTGCCAGCGACCTGTCAGGTGCGCCCCAACACCCTCATGCACAGAACAAAAAGATCATGTCAATCTCTTGGAATTTGGTATGTTCACCTGGAAATGAAACTGCTGCAAAGATATATGCGTAGTGATCTTCAACTGATTGTTTAATTGAGGTGTATCATATAGATGCCATCTACGTAGGGATGAAGCAGTTCCCCTAGCAGCCTACTCTTATTTTGCCAGTCTTGCCTACAAAGGAAATCCACACATTCTCTTCAGTGGACTGCACAGACCAGTTGTTGATTTTCCGATTCTAAATTTGTCAGTTTTGTTAATGACTGTCAGAATGTAATGGCCGCTTTCTTAAATAGAATTGCTTTCATCTCAGAAATATGTGGAAGTAGCTAGTTGCCATGTCTGACTGGAAAAATTCTTCCTGAATTGAGCCTGAATTTGACTGCTTTCTGCTTCTCGCTCTCCACAGCCTTGACCAGCAGTGTTGCGTCCGTCTGTAACTCGGGTGATGGGGGCACCGGCAGCTGCCTGGACTCGTACGCCTTTCCGCCGGCACTGGACAGCCTCCACCGCAGCGCTCTGTCCCACGAAGAGCCACTCGGGGTGGATGGCGGCACGGCCGACTGTTTGAACCTGCTGGACGCGGGCTTCTACCACGCCGAGCTGGGCCCACTGGCAGTGTGCGGGCAAGGCTCGGGGGTGGGAGAGGATGACCTAGAGCGCCCGGCCGCCAAGCGCCTGAAAATGGGCCTGGCCGCCGAGCCCTACCTCAGTGAGGTGGGGGTGGGTGTTGGGGTGGAGTTTGAGGCCCGGTCGCACCACATTACCAGCACCAAGATGGCGGTCTCAGTCACCGACTTTGGGGAGGGTGGCGGGGGCGGCTACATGGGGGCACACACCAACCATCTCCACCAGCATGCATCACGCCAGTCCGAGTGAGGAGACTGCCTGTGTGCGGTACCGTGGTAATCCTCGGTTGTCAGTCAGGCAACCCAAGTGAGCGCTGTTCTGGTAACCGTGCCTCTCCCCTGTATGTACATAGACATTCATTGGGAGTAATTATTATGACCTATTGTTGTTTATATATGTAAATATGTACATAGCATCCTTTTGTACTATGACATCAGTGATGTCTTTATTGTATAGAAAGAAAAATCTTGATTTCTCAAGAGTTATTATCATAGCCATTTATTTTTCAGTGCTGACTTTGAAGTGTCAAATGGTCTGACATCTGCATACTGTGGAGACTGAGCTGGTGGTCGACGGTGAGGGTGACTAGTCCTCTGTTTCCCCTTCCACCGATCGTTCTGTTTTGATAATTGTCCCACCCGCCCCACAGTCTTCAACCAATGACAAGGCCTCACAGCTGCTGTTAGCACCACCCCCCGATTGTTTGGTACTGATAGATGTTTACAGGTACCTGGGTCCAGGCCCCCCCATTGATGTAGCCTTTTATACCTGGGGGCCAAGACTTCATATTAAGTGTTTTGTCCTTCAGACTGCGAAGACTATTATGAAAGCGCCTCTGTGTGCTTAAAGAGAAGGCGCACTTCATCTAGGTTTCTTATTAATGCGGTCACATTTATTTTCAGGAATCTACTGTTATAATCAGGAGATGATTTTCATTCTTTGTGGCCGCATATTACGAGTTATGTCAACTTAACTGAAAGGATGCCGGGTAGTCAACGATGGCCACCACAACTCTAATGGACATTGTATGTGATAACTGACTGCAATTTATTTATTTATTATTTTTTTTTAAATCATATTTCCTGGCTTCTCTAGTAGGTTTGGGGAAGTATTACATTTCTGAAGTCTTTTTTTTTTTTTTTTTTCTCAAAGGTATATTTAAGTTTTTTGCTTTTCCTGAGCTTTTTCTTTGCTGGTTCAGACTGCTCAGGTTTGGAGAGCTTTGTGTGGGTAGTGTTCTTATTTTATTACTCTTGTCCTCCATCATGGACACAGCAGCCTGTTTTTGAAGTGTCTTTTAAAGGCTATCAATGGGACACCATGTGTTAATGCACCTGTTAAGCTAGACTGTGTGCATATCAAAAACCGTTGTTCACCTCCAATGTTCCAGTATTTCCTCCCCTACCACTTACTCAACCCTCAGAAAACAGGGTTGGTGTCTGTACCTCCGTAGTCATGACAATGTGCCACTTCTCACCTAGTTCTTGACTGGTCCAGACGGTTCAGGTGTTGGGTGTGGTAGCAGACTGCGTTCATGAATCAATCGGTGCATTCAAAAAAAGCATATGTTTGCTTTTTAGATGTAGGCGTTCGTCGTTTGGAGGTTTTTTGGGTGGGGAGGGAGTCACTGGAAGACTGAGGTTGGAGTTAAGTTTTTAGGGGATATTAACATGACATGTCCTAATATACCACATTAAGACACACTGTTTCTCAATGTGGAAGTGTGCATATGTGCAAGGAAGTTGGATGTCATGTCCCCCACCGTTTTTTCATCTCCCCTGAATTCATCCTAATGGACAGACTTGAGTTTGTTTTGGGTTTATTGGAGATGGTGCAGCAGTTTGTATGTTCACTTCTATGGCAATAATGTGTAAAAATGTACAGAAATGTGTATAGACCCTCTTGTCTCCTGTGACGTCCGTACAATTGTTCTCTCTCTCTAATTTTATTGGTTTGAATCTTGAGCAGAAGTTGGTCTTTGTCTCTCTGGCCAATTAAGTGGTTTGTCTTCTTTTACAATTTTTCCCCTTTGCTTTTGGAGTGCTGATGGAGAAGTTATTTATTTATTTATTTATTATTCATTCAGTTATTTTGTTAATTGCAGGAACGTGGAGAGAGTGTGAGTCATGAGTGTAATATCATTGTCCAGTTTCCCCCTGCCCCTTGTCCTTGTACACCCTGGGTAGGTGTTAGGCTGTGACCTGTAATTGCAGTCCTGCTTTCATTCACCAAAATGATGATGTGGCAGCTCATGTAAAGTCTGCCTGCCCGAAGGAATACTGGAGAGGCGTGTCCTATCGCAAGAGGAGGAAGAGAAGTAGAATGTACAGTATTATGACAGTTGAAGGAGTTTACTCGGCCTGTGAGTGTACTGTGGGGGCAAGAGAATGTTGATACTGAAAGGAGGGCATTGGCATGTTTGATCACTTGAATTTGCTTAATGCCTTTTTTCCTGGTTGTATGACCCAGTTGATGTCTGTGTGAGGGTGTTCTTTTTAATTAATGGATTGACGGACTGAGGTGGTGTGTGTAAGTGGATTGAGATATACATGCGCTGTCCAAAGCATTGCCCCCCCCCCCCAAGCTTGTAGCGAGGGGCTAGCTTTGTCATGCTTAAGACACTGATGGCCTTTTTCTATTTCCAGATTTATGTACTTGAAAGATGTATATTGATGCCATTTTTTATTTAATTTTTTTTTTTGGTGAAGACAATAAATAAGTCGAGTCAGACCATGTAGGTTTGTGTAAATTGTTCCAGCTTTCTCTTGGGGGTCCGAACACTTGGTTTCCCAACCAGGAATGCATGTCAGTGCAGTTATATGGTCATCCAAAGTTTTCTCTAAAAGGTATCAAGTAGGCTACAGTTTGTACAATGTAGTGATCGGTCATTGTCGTGCAGGGATGTAATGTACATTCATATCTCCTTGCCTCAACCACTAATGAACCGCGACTTGTCTTCTACATACATTTTTCCACTGTTGGGCTTAGAATGTAATAAATGTAGGTAGATTATCGCAGAACAGTTTTGGACTCAGAACATTGTGGGGGTGAAAACATAGTGTTACATAGACAATCAAACAGCAAGAAATATTCAAAAGACTTTAATTGTTAATATTTGTACATAGAATCTGTTTTTCCAAATTTTTTTGTATTTTTTGTTGTACCTAAATAACTGGTGAACAGTTCCAGAAATAAAGCTCTGGATATTGTATGTTTACATTGGTCTTTTTCCATCCTAATTTAGTGTTTCACACGAACTATAAACGTGTAACATCTCTTATGCATCGATTCTCGTTTCTGTCTCAGTCGCAAAAGTCTTAAATATATAAGAGACAGTGAGATTGTGTCTGACTTAATGCACTATGGTGTAGTAGTTGGAGAACAGCTCTTCGTCACGGTGAATCTCTCTTAGGGACACGAGGACCACACATCTCAGGGGCCTGAGAAGAGAACAGAAGAAAGCGGTGGTCACTGAACACACAGGTACACACAGAAAGAAAATGGAGGCAGTCAAAATGCAGTGATTTAAGTGTCTGCTAAGAAAATGCACACAGACTTGTACCTCTTTATGTCGTGTCTGTAGTTCACATTAGGCAGATACTGATGCAGTTCTAGGGGAATGTCTTCTGGTACATCAAATTCTTGATAGCACACATTGGCTGCCTTTTCTACATGACAATAACATATATTTTGGTCAAATAGCTGTCTTTTTTTTTTTTTTTTCATGTCTTTACCTAAATCCTAGTACCTATGATAAGCAGTTGTCATTTTTTACGTCATTCCCTGAGTGTATCATGTCTCGCATATACAAAAAGACTAATACTTTAAATATTGCCCTAAAGTGCTTCCAATAGATACAAAGCTATTACAGATGTCTGTCTCCTGTCACAAAACACTCCTTCAGATGGATGGTAATTGAACAAATGACTTGCCATTGGAACAATTATTGACGTACTGCCCCACTGCCAGTGGGTTGGTTCTCTGGGCTGTCTGTCAGCCAGGAGACATCACTCAGAGCCAGTGGACCCATTCGATCACGCCCACTGCAAGACCTGAGGAGCAGTTCACCTTTGTTATATTACAAATGTGTTTGACAGTTGGGCTTCTCCTGACATGTTTCTCCACATGAAAATATGAAGTAGATAACCCCTTAGTCTAGGGTTGCTAAGTGAGAAGGTGCCCTATAATAACCATTTGCTCAAAGAGCGACAGAGAAAGATAACAGTTTTTGCACGTGCATTCACATATTTCAACACATAGGCCTTTAAAGTACCGTAAATGTTACCTACCTGTATACAATCTTAGAGATTCCTTTGTCATTGCCATCAATCAAAACTCCATCTATGCATCTGAATATAAAAGGGTTGCCAAAAGACTGAAGAAGAATGGGCTCGTATGTCTGATAAATCGTCCCTGTAAGGCCAATAGGGAAGGAGGAAATTTGGATTCAAAGTACCCTATTTCAGTGAAATGCGTGAAATTATTTAACTTTGCCCTCCCCCTGATATAACAATTTCAATGATTACACTAACTCATCAGCAAATGACAGACCATAGCATGATTTCAGTACAGAGTGTCCAAGACAACTAAACATGTTTTCAGATATCTAGACACCAGGAGGAGCTGTATGTGAGAACGCAAATGTCCGAATCAGCTGCACCGGACATTAAACGGGCTTTACCCTGCCAATTCTCTAACACCAGAGAATAGCTGTTAGAATAGCTGTTCATATTAAGCTAGTGTTACAAGGGCAACTCCGGACATATAATAATGTATACTCCCCTATTTTTAGGTGGTTACTTACAACAAATGTATACCTGGGTACATGGCCACTGTGACTCCTTTAGGCACCGAGCCCTCGGTCACAAAGACACCTGTTCCTGCAAGCGAGCTTGGCCCCCGTTCGATACAGAAACCCAGCGTATCAAGCATCACCCGAACTGGGTCTGTTTGGGTTTTAGAGCTGTTTTGTGGGTAAATTGACTGTACTGAAGTATGGATCAGGCTGAGCACCTCTTGCTTGATTGGGTCATTTTTCATCAGTGCAGTGAATAGTTTCACGAGGCTAGCAAACACCTCCACGTCTGGAACAGTCTTGTCCTCTGAGCGTGCAGTCACCTGGCGCAAAGTTCTGGAGACAACAGAGCAGCATTCAGTCAAACGAAATAGACTAACGCCCGCGAATGAAGATATTCTAATTGACAACACAGGTCACCTAACTATCCACAAGTGGCGTGGTAGCGTTTGTTTTGGTCTATTTTGGTGCTATGTTAACCAATCACAAAGTACGAAACAGACACGATGGTTGGGTGTATTGCCATACCTCTCATTCCTCTGAAGGTTTACAGCTATCCACGGCACAAATCGGTGGCGGTAAGATTTCCATTTGACTTCTAACGTTTTGAGTGCAGCTCTGATCATATCATACTGCACAGACTGTCCGCCGACTTAGCCTGTCGGTAACTGGCTCAAGAAACCAATACCGCCATCTACCGGGAATAGCTTGTCCATGCACAAAGGTCAAGGTAACGCTATAGCCACATAGTGTGACCATATGTATATAATACAAGTAGTGTATATTCTTATTCACTGTTCAGGAAGGAAGTCGCACGCACTGGATGGAGTTATTAGGCCCACTCCTTCGAATAAAAGCAGGTTTCCCGGTTACCCGGTCTGTTATGTGCGACTGAATGAATGCAGAATGAATTTTATACAAAGCGCACACTAAAGTCAGGTTTTGTAACCAACTATTGCGAAGGTCTATCAGTCAGTCAGTGTTGTCATGGATTGCTACTTTGTAATTGGATGATATATAGGAAAAGGCGGACCATACGCTCCCTTTACAATCAAGCAATTGGATGGCACACAGGAAAAGGTGGGTAAAGAGCTACGTGCCAATGAACGGGGCGTATTGCTTGCTTGTCATTTAAAGGATTGATCTCCACCCCAAGAATGTGCTGCAGGAGATGGGACTTTAGTGTGTCATTCTGCTCTCAACGTTTGCTGTTCGCTCTAAATGGTCCATATTGTCAAATGAGATTTTAGGTGCGTATTTACATCGATCAAGAACAGATTGATTCTCTTCTCCCCGACTGTAACGAACATTGCTTGCAATCATAGGGTCACGCATCAGCTTGCCGCTTAACGCATCATTCAGAATGGCTGGCAAGGCTCGTGGATGTCATAAAATTCGGGGAGCTCAAATTAGAGATCTTCTCGATTCCAAACACAACATCTTGTTTGACTGCGATGGGGTAATTTGGAACGGTGAAATAGTCGTAGCCGGTGCACCAGAAGTAGTGACTCTGCTCAAGCAACAAGGCAAACGGGTATTTTTTGTCACCAATAATTGCACCAGGCCGAGAGAGAACTACGTACAGAAGTTTTCCAGACTGGGCTTCACTGATGTCGCTGAAGAGGAGATATTTAGTTCTGCGTATTGCTCTGCAGCTTACTTAAGAGATGTAGCTAAGGTGCAAGGTAAGGTGTTCGTCATCGGTTGTCACGGAGTGCAGAAAGAGCTCCAAGACGCCGGGGTCCCCACCGTGGAAGATGTCAGTGACGCCCCCGACGTCAGTATTTACAACTTTCCACTAGAGCCAGACGTGAAAGCAGTCCTCGTTGGATACGACGAACGTTTTACTTTCATGAAACTGGCTAAAGCCTGCTGTTATCTGAGGAATAGCGAATGCCTGTTTCTGGCCACCGACCCTGACCCTTGGCACCCGCTCCGCGGGGGCAGAATCACACCAGGTGCGTCTGACAATCAGTTTACATTCTGTAGAAATAGGCCCGTACCTGGTACAGATATTTCAGTTGGTCAGAAAAATTCAGTAAATAATTGAGAAAATCATAAAGAAAATGGACAGAAATTAGGTTTTGCTTCGATGTTTGTTGCATCCTTAACAGATTTGGTTACTCTTGCCAAGTTCACATTTTTGCATGTGTAGTTAATGTGTACACACTTTGACTGTTTGACTACTGTACATGGTAAAACAATGAAGGTTTGTTTGGTCTGTTAACCCCAACACACCAGCACCATCCAGAGGGATAGACAGACATGTTGTCACACAATAGGTTTACATTCAGCCAGATGGAAACCACTTGGTTAGGCCTTTGCATTGACAGTTGGTCATTGTCTGTTTATATGGATGGCATTGCTTGTTTGAGAAAAAAGTCATACATAGACATTTAGATCTATATAGAGTTGAGTCGATACATTCTGTACATAGGTTAAATTGTATTTTACATCCCTAAGGAAAATGACAGATGCACAGCTGAACCTGTAATGGATTGAGTATAGCTGCGAATCATGTGTAATAGTATAGGCTGTAATGACGGCACCTGGGTTGTAATTGCACTGCTTATACTCATGCACCATTAGGTTCAGGAAGCCTCACAGCAGCCCTGGAGACGGCCAGCAGCCGTAAGGCCACGGTTATTGGGAAGCCCAGTCGCTTCATGTACGAGTGCATCGCCAGCCAGTTTGACCTGGATCCAGAGCGGTCGCTCATGATCGGGGACCGGCTGGAAACTGACATTCTCTTCGGGGCCAACTGTGGTCTGGACACTATGCTGACCCTCACCGGGGTGTCCACTCTGGAGGAGGCCCAGGAGTACCGGGACAGCGAGGCTCCAGAGAAGAAGGACTTTGTGCCTGATTACGTGGTGGACACCATTGGTGACTTCCTCGAAGCCCTGGAAGACTGAAGAAGGACCCTCAAGCCGCAGCCTGGACTGAGCCTGTAATGAGACTTTGACACCAGTAAATGACCGATCTGAGGGTGCTTTTCCAAAGCCCTACATAAAAATTTTAAAAAAAAATCTCCTTCAGTATTATCTGCAGTTTTTGCTCTGGTACTGCACTAGCGGTCCTGAAACCCTCACCAGGTAGAGAAATGAAGCAATTAACCTTTACACTATTTAGTTCAGCCATTCAAATCACCACCGACCACAAGCAATTGCAAATGACATCTTTGTGTGGAATAACAGCTTGCTGGATTATAGGAGAGTAATGGTGATACAACAAAAAATCATAGCTAATCCAGATCACTTACAATTTTAGATGATCCTATTAGCCTGTCCAAATGATAATCCCAGCCAACATGAAGTGCCAACGACAGAATGGACATAAACATTGCAAGCTGAAGCCGCACACAGCACCTCTTGTGAGGGAATGGGAATTCAGAGAATTGAAAGTCAGACTAAAAGCAAGCATGTGGAGCTAAACATAGTCTGAACACGCAGGGTAGTGGTAAGGATATTAGCTTAATTTTGTGTTTGCACAAAGGATATGGATCTTTTTGGTAGGATTTCCGAAGCCCCTATCTTTTTATCTAGTCACATGGTGCTCAAACCTGTGCCTCGCCTCATAAAACCGACTTCCCTAAGGTTTAGAGCACATCTCGCCCCTTTTGCAATTAAATTGGTGTTACCAAGAGGTAAAATTGATCCCCTGTGTTGTTTGATGTACTTGGTGTTTTAATGTTGTGGAACAGACATTTTCTCTCCATGAAACGGGACCTCCTGGAACTGGAACTCAACCTCCTTGCGCACTGGCAATGGCAATCCACAACAATGAGATAACATTTTACCCAAGATATTTCAGTGAATTGTAAGTCTCCATTACATTCCACTCATGCTATTAGTTAAGCACAAACTATTCACTTAACATATTGCAATACTGCCTTTTATTTACAAATGAAAAACAAGCTGATTCCACTGTGATGACCTCTCTTGGTCTTATGTCCAAACCAGGCAATGGCAGTTCACAGTATCATGTGGCCATCACAGTGCTAGTCTGTAATTGTGGCTGATACAGAATTGCTATCTGACTGCCCCAAAACACTAGTCACAGTGCTTCAGAAATCCATCTTAATTGTGTTGTTTTTTTGCCATGTGGAAGCCTTAAGCCTGTGTTGGTTTGCGTGTCATCAATTGACCTTGAAATGTGACCTCCATATAGGAACAGTGAGTGTTATACATTAAAGTTAAACAAGTGACAACGTTTTGGTTTTGCCTGAAAAGTTGGATCCAGATGGTTGAAATAGGCTTTCGTCGCCTAGATTGGCAGCAAGTGCATATTTGTTGTGAACTTACATAATAAGCCTGCATTGGCTGTCAATTCTAAATTTGGATTGTGAAAAATCACAAATTTGCCTGTAATGTTAAACACAATCTGTTAATTATTTTCAATTTGAAAGGGGACTGACATCATGCAACCATTGAATGTCCAATAGTGCATGGTTGTTTGCTAAGAAGAGTGTCATGGCGTGCAAATGGAACGTTTATATCCTAATGCTTTTGTTTCTTGCAATGATTTGCATTTACCAGTGTTAGGGAAATTAGGGGCTGTTGTGTTGTTTTGATAAAAAAAACAAAAGCCTAGTTTGTGCACAAATTTGATTGATGGAGATTTCTGGCCTTTGTTTATTGTCTCAAGCTAGACATTGTATTGTATATTGAAATACTTTATTTTAATAGATTGATAACTTCATTCAATGATTTGCCAATTTGTTCTGTGTGAACCCAATAAATACTGTATAAACATTGTGAATGGCTTTGATGTTCAGCATTAATGATGCACCAACAAATAATACTTATTTAACTATGTAAATAGGTTTGCTCTTTATGTGGCATGTGTGGCAAGAGGACATCATTTGCCAAAGACATTCAGCAGAATGAGCATATCACAAACTAGGATGGCACCATTTTGTGCAATTCTGAATTAGACCATTTAGAATGAATTGGACATATATTCACATTACATACTTATGTTCATATTACATACATTTTGGATAGATGTATTGAAATAGGACAACTGCAAGAGCACTGGACTTTTCTCTTCAAGCAGACATGGTAACCTTAACATTAAATATTTGAATGTATACAATGTTGTACAACACAAAACAATAAAACACAACAAAGATGCATGTTTAAGTATTTAATATTGGTTATTTAAAGCAGCACAATGGAGGAATTGCTAATCGCTAACGAGATGCTAGCGGCTAAACCTAGCGAAACCTGTTGAAATTTGCGTACTTTGACACTGACAAACTAGTCAAACATCAAGCAATTGCAACACAAGACAAAGCAAGATGGCAAATAAGCTACTTACTAGTCCGGCAGAGAGTGGTACCTGGGCTCCATATTAATTGTCATTGTAGTCATTGTAGCGCCCCAATTTATTTTAAGGTAAAATAGCTAATCCTAACCCTGAAGTACAATTGCTACATACTGTTACTTTAATGTAACCAATGAATACAATAATATTTACATTGTGCATAATTGAAGAGAAATAGCGAAGGCACCTCTACTTTACATACCCACAGGATTTGATTAAACACTGATTTTCAGCCAACAGAGGTGCATACAAATATTCTGTTCATTTAACACACTTTGGCTCCACAGTTGTCAATGGTCACTCGGGTCCTCCACGCTGAAACGAAAAGGTTAAGGTTTGAATTTATCTCATGCCTTCAGCATCATCTCTTAACATTAAGTGCAGATACAAGGCATTTCCACTTTAATGCGGGTTAATAATTGGCTACATAACCAGCAAGAACACAAAAAACTGGATGTGTGACGCAACACATACCTGGTAAATGAAAATTAAAAGCTCCACGTTGGTGGAACGAGCTACCTAGCACTACCAGAGCAGGGGCGTCCCTCTCTACCTTTAAGAAGCTCTTGAAGACCCAACTCTTCAAAAAGCACATCTCTTCCTAACTTGCACTTTTACTAGTACTTAACTTGCACTTATAGCAGTTACATTCCTGCAATTTTTTTTTTCCATTTCGTATGTAAAATAGTATCTATTGTTACACAAGGTCTCTATTGCTCGTGGCTTTACTGTTCTCTCTCTTGTACGTCGCTTTGGACAAAAGCGTCTGTTAAATGACTAAATGTAAATGTTATTAACCTGTATGTACTCCATTTCCTCTAGGAGCAGCATTTGTCTGCGGTACTTCATTGGGAGCTCGCGGATGGTGGCGACGCTGTCAGCTGGACCAGACAGGCGGTGGACGTAGCTGATTTGAGTAGGAGGTGATTTGGCTGTTAATGAAGTCATGGGAGAACTCGGGGCCATGTAGATGTTACCTGTACTTTTCAGCATATCTTCCACTGTGAACACAGCAATACTCCGCATCAAAACAGACATTTGTATATTTTTACATGTCCTGCAGTTATTTAGGCTAACGTTGCATGCGAAGTGTACGTTTGGACAATAGCTCACCGTTTGGCCTCGGCATGACCTGGCGATTAGGGAACTTTATCATTGGGGCGTGATGGCGCACGGCCTGAAATATGAAATGTCCTTTTAAACAGTTTTCTTTCCTTACAAGCTTTCAAACTGTCAAACGTTATCACCCCAGCCAAGATGGAAAATCTTGACAACCCCTTTAATATAACGCAAGGCTAGGCACATACAATGACATCCGAATCAACACCTCGGAGCGTTCTTTTTGTACACTTTTGGAAATTGTTTACCTGCACAGCCAACCTCCCAGCTGCTGCCATTTTTCTTCCGTCATTCACATAATGCTTCCTCTTCCATCTGTATGTTATTAGTAGGTCGCTCAGCTTGTTCGGGGTGAGGTCTGCCTTCTACCGGAGTGGAGTCGACTAGGCTCTTAAGTTTCTTCAGATCACATTTGACATCAATTGAATGCAGTTTTATTTATATTGTGCCAATAACAACTGAAATTGTCCCAAGGGGCTTTACAGAGCTCAGAGTCTGTACCCCTCACGCACGATTAATAGGTAAGCAGCAATGACACTTTCGAAAGTGTTTTGATTGGTTATTGTAGGGCAGGGGTCTCAAACTCAAATTACCCTTGGGCCGCTGGGCTAGTGGTCTTAGAAAGGGGCTAGCTGGCCATAAGATTAACATTACGTTTGTTACACGAAAGTAAACTGCTAAGTGTCGTTTAACATCACAATAAAAAAATATATATGTTTTGAATATTTTCCTAATTATTCCAAATGAACAGATTGTAAACAAACCAAAAAGACACGACAATGGAAAGTGTACATTTCCTTTATTTGTTTAAGAACAAAATCGTACATCTTACATGGATGCGGATGTGATATACATTGTAATAGCTATAGGCTTTAATAATAGCACAGGCCTATTGATATTTGTGCGGATATAACTTCGTTATAGACATCATTAAGTGGAATGCCATGCCAGAATGCATTCTGATACTGTCTGGATATGTTAGTTTCGGTTTACAATCGATTTAGCTGAATATCAGCTTAAGCTAAACACAGCAATCACGTTCAACAAAGCGTACAGCTTTGGTTAAATCAGAGACGGTTCTGTATTAGAGCGTCTTTGATTAAACTGAGGCGCAGGTAAGATAGCAAATTGGTGGGGGCAAACTGGAGGGGCAATTTCTACTTTAAGTTCAACATGTAGCCTATTTACAGTAAATGAAGCCTGTTTGTGTGATTCATCAGTAGCTTGAATTGGTAATGGATGGGACACAACAGGGTGAAGACACAATAACGAATAGCATCCTCAAATACCCGTCCAACTGGTATGTGCCTTCCGCTGTCCCCGCCACACCTCGATCACTTGTAGGATTTTTAGGACTTTTGGGTGTGCACAGTACCTCTTCCCCTTCACGTGTAATCTGGTAAAAATGAATGTTGTTTAGATGCACGAAAAGCATTTTAGCACCAAACATTTACACTAGTGATATATGGATAGCTGTAAAACACTCACTTGATGGCATCAATGTCACAGACACCCTGGCTGCTCTGGACATCATATTTATCCACCATCATCAGAATGTTAAGTGGCACTTTTGGAGATATTTCCACACAGCATTTTGGGATGGCACCTGGCAGAAAGCCATGATATTAATCAAATCCTGAATTTAACTCCATATGACTTTCTATCACCATAAAGTCTCATTTAACGTAAATATAACTATGAAGAATAGGGTTAATTAAAGTAAAATACTTAAAATCCATCAACCAGTCAAAAGCACAATAATAATAATAATAATAATAATAAAAACAGATTCTCACTGGAAATGATACCTTCACACACACTCACACACGAAGAGGAAGGACAAACTTCCACAAATATTATAATGCCTTACCTATGGTGGGCAATGAGAGAAACAGGATAAGAGCAAGACCCCTGAGATCCATTGCGTTAGTCCTCAGTGAGAGTGAGATGATGGGAAGCAAAGCACAAGTCTGATCAGAAAACCTCCGAGGGGTCTGCTTATATTTGCATGGAAAAGGCACGCCCCAAGGTGTCAGGTAAATTATGACGTTGAAGAATCTTCAGAAAACTTGTGGTGTGAAGAAATAGTAGCCTAATTGTTTTCTCACCCTTCATGTGAATCTTTTGCATTTTACTGTCTTAGCAAATTTAGAATTCTTAACCATGCAACAAAGATGACCACCATTTAGAAACCAAGTATTTATTTCAGTGCATTAGAAAATCATAATTTACATTTAAATATGGTAAATAAAACACACGAAATGCACATAAAACAAAACACTCAAACATAGTTAAACAATAAAAAACTTTAAAGCTCTATTAAAAGGTTCTTTTCACAATTTGTTCTAAAAGTGTGTCTCAAACACACAACTAAATCCAGTCACATTCCGCAGCAGCAGAGGAAGTGTTGTTCTATTTGGTCTCTTTTCTTTGAATGCTAGGAATCTGTAAAATAAAAGATTGGATTATGTTAGTCCATTTCAGTAGCCACCTGGTGAGGGACAGCTAGGCACACAGACACGCACGCACACGCGCACACACGCGGTCGAGCAAGAGCGTTAACCATTTTTGGTCTAAAGATATTAGACAAATGGGGAAATACAGTCAAGAAAGTTAGTTGCAACCTTGGGAAAAGGAACATCTGCAGTACAGAAGCACACCAACTATCGATGGCCGTGGTTAGAAAACCCAGCGCCTAAAATAGACGATATGGTACTACTCCTGATCCTCCCAACATTACATTTGTCTAGGGTGACAGTCAAATACTCATAACCATCTACAGACTCCATATCCTGTTCCTCCTATACTGCTGGTGAACCTGATGGCCTGACATAACTAATGTCTCTTGACCGTTTAGATCCAGGATTGGGGTCTTGCCCAAGTCTCTTTGCTTTGAAGAAGGGAAGGCACATAGTAAATGTGATGGGTGGCATGGCAACACCCTTTGACCTCACTACAGATTGGACAGGAGAACCAAAATTCCTTAATTCATCAAACCATACAAGTATCTCCACAAGATACATACTGTGCTTACGGAGTTCAACTAAGACACCATGACACTAATGATTCAAATAAAATAGCTTGAGTTCATATATTGCATAAATATTACTTAAATGTATGACTGCATTTTACAAGTCAAATCATCTCAAGTGCTGCCCCAGCAAGCCTTAAGTAAACAAAAATATGACTGTAAAACCTCCCAGTAGACCTCACCTGTCCTCTTCCATGGGGCCCAGCGGTTGCCTGGAGCGCCAGCTGTCTGTTCAGCACTTTCGGAGAACTGCTGAAAGATGAAGAAAAACAAACCGTTTTCAGCGTGTAGCTCATTTATGGGAAAAGGGTTTCATTTTCAACAACACAATAAAACCAAATCAATAAAATGCCCATCATGAATGACAAGAGGAGGTGGTGGTGGGCACAACGCCTAGATCTGAAGCCTCTCTGAGAGTGAACACGCTTGAACAGGATAAAACAAACAGAAAGACAGCAATTTAGAAGTCCCTGACTATAGACGTTGCTTCAAAACAAAGGATTGCGTTATGGGATAATGTATAGTATAATGTATAGTCTGATACCAACCGACAGACTATACGTTATCCCGCTTATTAAACGGTAACTTGCCAAAAGTTGCCAAAGTTGCCAAAAGTCTTTTGAACGATGTTGTTGCCGTTTCGTGAAACTTTCAAAGTTTCAGGTGTTGTGTAACAACCCATTACTTGCAACAAGTTTCAATGAATTCCTGTTACGTTAAGTTTACAACCTACTTGCGGAATGATATGAACGATATATAAAATAAAATAAAGAAGCACAGAACTTGTTGCCAATGGCAGTGATCATTCATTTTTTGGCAGCAGTCATTATAAAGAAATATCAGACCTCTGAACGTTGGGGTGGCCCATTCAAATCAATCAACAACAGCAACATTCTGAGGAGCCGTATAATTAAAAAAGGTGTGACTGCTGGCACAAATTAAGTACTTGTGTTCTTGGCATGTCAAGATAAAGTACATAGACCCTTTTTGGGCTGAACTGAGCAACACTGAAACAAAACTGATATCGGGTGTAAAGCACGGAAGAGTGTTGCGCAATGCGCATACACTCATTCTTCCACACTAAGAATGCACAAATACTTGCACATAATAACATTGTTTATCAGTTTATGGACACACCCATAACATTGGCTGATGCCTATGTTGAAGGGATAGAGCAAAGATAGACAAACCCATAACATTGGCTTATGGGATAGACATGACAGAAGAGAAAGACATGTTTCCTCACCTGCTGTACCTGCTGAATCTCCCTCATGGCCAGCCTTATGGAGGGGTACAGTCGGGGGAAGGGTTTGTTATTCGGGTCCACCTGCTCCTGGGCCTCCAGGTGCCTCCGGTGGTCCGATATCCTCCGCAGGACGGGTGGTTTATTGGGCTGCAGAGCCCCAGGTGCGGAGGTGTGGTCCGGGGGCATGAAGAGGCGCTGCAGCTCCAGAGCCACAGGGTCGGGCCCCCTGTGAGGGTTCTCAGGAGGGGTGGGAACCATGAACTCCAGCTCCTCATAGTCTGGCTGCTGGTCACACGACTAATATAGAACATACAGACGCAGACACACAATGATATGAATGATATGAAGACTCCACATACACAGACACACACTCACACTTGCACACTTACATAAACAACAATAAACAAAAAAAACGACACAGAGGTTATTGTGGTGATGAGGATTCTAGGATTCTTTTCAAAGTGGAAAAACCCTTTGGCGGGCGGGGAGGTTGGTCTACGGTTACTTTGAAAACTTTTCCAGTACATTACAAGTTTACCCCATGTTCCCTCACACTAACCACAAACCACCACCCAGGAACTATTAGCACCCTGCGCTACCAGTTCAGCAGCAACTACGTGGAGAGAGGCTGTACTCACTTGTCCACAGGGCACCGTGAGGAGCTCCATGAAGGGCTTGATGCCCACCTGCGTGTGGTGCTGCACGAGGTCGATGAGGGATGGGTGGGCACGGTCCTCGCCCAGGATCACATACTTCCCGTTGCACTGGATCTCGATCATGTAGTGTCGGCAGCGGCTCACCCCCCTGTGGACCAGGTCAAGTCAGGTGTTTGAGGACCCACAATATCCAGCCTCAGGTAATCACCTCATGGGTACTTCACAGGACGCAGCTTTTGTGTGGGCACTGTACACTGAAGCACAGTGTAATGAATCTTTTTTTTGGGGGGGCTTTTTATGCCTTCAATTGTATAGGACAGTGAAGTGTATGACAGGCAGAGAAGAGGTGGGGAGAGGACCGGGAAATGACTTCAGGCCAAACTTGAACCTGTGTCCCCGCGGGCAATGAACCTCTTAAATGGGGGGCTTATCAGTGCCCCCCTAAGTGTATCAAATCTTGCATATACCTTTATGTTACTTTCCTGTACCTGTATGTGAGGGTGTATCCCTCCCGGCTCTGCCCGACTCGGATCAGAAAGCAGCCAACCGGCTTGTCAGTGAGGAGGTCCTCTGCTTGCCTGAGGAAGTAATTCAAGGCTTGAGAGACATGTCCTATAGCTACTGTAGTAACATTACAGAAACAAACTTCTGATACTTTTGAAGGAAGTTAAAAGTTCCTCCTAGTAACATGTAATGACAAAAATATAGGAAGTTGATTGATTGAACACTGTTTGCAATTTCGATAAGCCACCAACGTGAAAAATATACTTTCACTTTAAAGTCAGTTTCTATTTTCCAGTTTCAGAAATACACAAGTAGCTTTGAATGCCTTATGCGTTGATGTCTTGAGGGCTAGAGAAGAAATAAAAAGTGCCCTTGTGGAATGTCACATAAAATGTATCTTCTCAAACCCCCATTCAGCTACAATGGTTTGAAAATGTTTATATTATTATTATTATTATGATGATGAATTGTTCTGAGAGCCAATACGTTCTGCACGCAGTCCTACTCTCCACTCCTGCACGCCAAGACTCTGCTTCTGTTCTGTACTCTGATAGGTCGACTCACCGGCGCGTTATCATGCCGTGGAACCAGCAGGGGAATTCTCCGTTCCGCACCACCTTCCGGGCCTGTGTCTCGCGGAACCATCGGATGGTGTTCCTTCTCCGCTTGTGCTTCTCTTTGGCACGTTCCTCATGTTCTCCTCCCGCTAGGTCGTTATCAAAGGGCGTTGCCTTTTCAGGGAAGAGCAGAGGTTAAAGGTTAAAGCCTCAGAAAATGGCAGCAAATGGAAAAAAGGTTACACATCAGCGACCTCACACAGCGACCTGTTCAGATGTATTTATTCTTTACATTTTTTTAATGGAAAAAAAACATAGCCAGTTATTTCACTGTAATGTCCAATGATATGTGTGCTACTAATGTTTGGAATGAAAAGTATAATGGGATTTGAAGTATCTCCTGACCTCAAAGTACTTGCTCCGCGGGCGAGGCACGGGGGCCAGGTGTGCTGCCTGCGGGCCTGAGAGGAAGGAGCGAGGCCTGGGCTCTGGCTTCATCTTCCGGGGCAGTGGAACGGGCGGGGATGCTGGCCCTAAAGTACAGACAGCAGAACATTTACATGTATTATACATGTTACTCGGCATCTGTAAAATACACACTCACACAGTCATATACACATGCTATAAGCTGCAAAACTATTACTAGGATCATAAGTAACACTCGACACAACGACCCCAGAGTGGTTCACTTACTCTTGTTCTCCTGTTCCATGAGCTGCCGTCTCCTCTCCCCCTCCTCCTGCAGGTGCTGTTTCCTCGTCTCCTCCTCTTCCTCTCTCTGCAGCCTCTCCTCCTCCTCTCTCTGGTCCTTCATCTGCCTCCGCATCTCCTCCACCAGCTGCAGGTACCTCCTCCTGCACCTCACCTTCCGGAAATCTACAGCACAGACCCAGGTCACATGGAGGTGGAGTGAGTACAAATATATTGATAAGGCACTAGCGTAGCTGCACCGGTTAGCGGCCAGTCTGGTAAACAATCGGCACAGTCTGTTAAACAATCGATATGCTAAGTTTATTAATAGATTAACATGACAACGCGAGCGTAGCCGATAACACGTGCATGCCGCTATTATATCCTGTTACGATACTTTTCTTGGTAAATTATTACACATTTACTGATTTAGATAAGCAGCTCAAATGTACATGCCATGTCACTGCTGTAACCACTGTTGCAGCCTTGAACAACTGCAGATAAATTAAAGTATGCTCTTATATTCCCATATATTTCAGTTTGATTCAATGCAGTGCAAATGAAACTCAGTTTGTTTAGTTGTTGAGAGTTGTTGGTAAAGCTGCTGACATAAAACAACCAGTGAACTGATCAGGACGAATCCCACCCACAGATAAAACCCCCAAAACAACCCTAGGCACAATAAGGCATTGAGGCCAGGGACATTTTACTTCTATCTCATCTTAGTTAAATGAAAGTCAAAAGGTGAACCAGGTGCAGGCAAGCCAAACATAATTCACAAGATTATCTCTCAATCATGACAGAAAATGTGCAGCACTGCAGTCATTTAATAGCGTGGCATGTTGTAATGTGCCTGCAACGCCTCCGGCATGTATGAAATGAAGTTTCCCCTCCACCCTCAACCTTAAGCAAACAGCAAACCCGCACATACTCTTCTGGATGGCGACGGCGGCCTTCCCAAGCCTGTCAAGAAGACGAGCCAACTCTTCCTGGTGCCAATACTTAAAGAACAAACGCGACGACCTGTCACCAGAGATGCAGAGACATAAAAGAGAAGGCCCACACAGAGTCCAATCATCCACAAGGCTCAAAAACACAAATTCAAAATTCAGATTAATATAATATAATAATAATAATAATAATTCTTATCTACTGTTCCATTTCCCCAGCAATCTCAAAAAAGGCGTGCTGGCCACGCAGCTCAAATGCAAACAGGCTTCACATAAAAGCCCAATCATAACTAAACTCTACTGCATCCTATGACACTGCATGAAATGACTGTGACTCAGGACTATACAAAAACTACACGCCACCGGAGGAAAGCAGAAAGGCGTTGAGCAACCTTCATTTCATTAAATCTTGACTAGACCCCACAAAGCCCACACTCACCCACATGTCCAGCCAGTGAAACGTGTGTTATTGAGGATGTGCATGCAGCTGGAAAAGAGAGAAAAGGAGAAAAGATTCATTTAGAGGTTAGAGAGAAATGTAAAACACAAAAGCTGACTGCGGTCATTGCTTACTTGTACAACATGGTCAAGTATTTTGTCCTCATCTGCTTATTTTAGTGCTGTCAAAATTAACGTGTTAATTTTGCAATTCATTTGAAAAAAATCATACATTTAAAAATAAACAAAACGCATCTGCCTTGGTGTTGTTATTATTTCTGTTAGTGATAATATAATAATCTGGGGACATCCAAAGTGCACCTGACATGGAGCTTAGCTCAATACACGAGCTTGCAAGTTTATTGAGCACTGACCGTCTGACCTAGTTGCTAGCTCTCTCCCCAAAGGTCTGTCTCTATTCTTCTCTGCTTCTCCACGTCTTCATCTCAATCCCCATTTCAAAATAGCAGTCCCTTCACACTTCTAACAAATATGCCTTTCTAGCTGAAATCAATTTTGATGGCTTTGACGGTTTTATTGGAAATCTTTAGTTCACAGAAGAGAATCTGTGTTCAAAGTTAAAAATTGTATTTGATTTTAAATATACTTCCTCTGTGTTAATTCTGTATTAGTTCTGTGATTTTTACATTTAAATATCCATTATTACAAGCTTCAGTTTTAAGAAGAAAAAAAGCTAATTGTGATTAATCACAGCAGAGCTCATTTGTTCATTATATGTGTGTGTGTGTGTGTGTGTGTGTGTGTGTGTGTGTGGCTCGCATACCTTTCTCTATTGAGAGGTGTATCTGGTTTGAGCAGCAGGAGGCTATACCTGATGGGACATAAAAAGAAGAACATTGAAAATGTCGCTCTTACACTGACAATTCTGGTTTGATGTCAGAGCTTTCACTGTCACTAGGCAACACAACAAACATTCTCTCACCTCTCTGCGAATTCCTTGAAGGTCGGTCTCCAAGAGAATCCATCTCGACGTATTCTGATGGTTTCCAGCAAGCCGTTATAGCGGAGCTGCAGATAAAACAGGCAAGTGTGAGAAATTCAATGACCTCTGTGCCTTTACACCCATGTACCTAACTTGTACTGGGAAGTATTTTTCAATAACACACACTAGAGGGCGCCTTGGCTTGAAGGGTTTCAGTTTCCACAACTCCACATTAGATGGCAGTGCTGTTCACTACATCGTCATGTGCTCTAATCTAGGAGTCTAGGGTGAGCACTGCTTTTAACTGGCAGGCAGGCCAGGTGCCTCAGGATATATGTGGTTCAGTCACAGGCCTACTGCCCCCACACATTAGCTTAAATAATCAACTATCACATTGTTATCAGGCACTGAACCTAGGAGCCGGCACTGTGATAAAGAGTAGATCATAAACTCTAGATCAATACGGACACAGAATGTTGTTGACATACAAAATATGAAAGACAAACAGCAGGGCAGATATGAAAAAAATGATTTTCAGACCTGGTCCATGACAAAGTTGTTGTCCAGGACATCGGGTGATTTTGTGCAGTTCGGTTTAATGCAACGGATGAAGTGAGGGCTGGCCGCAAACATCTTCTCCATCAAGACCCCGAGAGAATGCTGCACAAACACCCAACAACACACACCATGATCGTCCCAAAGTCGGCCTTATTCAGCTTTGACATTATGTTGAACTTGAAAAGTTTTGTTGTTACAAGGAGATAATAGCAAAATAAGCATTATTTTTGCCAAAGGAAGAACACACACACACACACACACACACACACACACACACACACACACACACACACACACACACACACACACACACACACACACACACACACACACACACACACACACACACACACACACACACACACACACACTGAGGCACACTGAGGCACACTAACACACCCACCCACCCACACACATCGAACATCCCGCCAGGTAATGCTGTGTCACTGTGTCACAGGTAGGACAACAGAACTATTCTTACCTTAAACTGTGCCCCAACGGATTGTTTCCTGGTTGAGTTGAAGTTGTCCTCTGCGATCTGTGCAAGCTTAAAGGAAGTGCAGTGTATTAGGATCGGCTAGGTTACACTGCTTTGTTCTCCACAGGATCTCCTCTAATCTGATCTCATGCTATGAACCCAGATGCGAGCCATTTGAGTTGAACTACAGTACACTACTGCTAAATTTATGTAGCCAAATAATCTTCATGCAAAACAATACAAAGCACGTATAATCAGTGGGTAAGCATACCTTAGCCTTGCGGGGCATCAGAGTTCCTGTTCTGGATATAGTAGCTGCAAAAACATGGAACAGAGATATATCTTAGAATGCACATGCAGAATGATATGTGTGATAAACCTTGTAGAACGAGGAAATGCCTTCATTTGCATTGCTGTTAAAAGTCATCACAGACAATCCTAGAATCCACAAAGCAGACAAAAATGGCTGGCCAAAAATAAAATGGCAGCTTCTCATAGACACTTTGGAAATGACTGACTTGCCTAATGTAATGTAGTAATGCATCAAGATGCATCACGTTAGTATTGTATTGATAGTAGTGTTGTCAATCAGTAAAACCATTTTTTCTTCTTAAGCTAAACTTGTAATAATGGATAGTTAAATGTATTATAACCGAATTAATGTAGAACCAACACAGTCTAGTATGTGTGTTTAAATTCAAATACTATTGGTTAATGGCATCTTTTTAACTTTGAACACAGATTCTCTCCTGTGAGCTACAGACTTCCAATAAAACCATCAAGGCCATCAAAATGGACTGTCAGCTGGAAAGCCATATTTGTTATATGTGTAGCATGTAAGGGAGAAGGGACAGTTATTTTGATGGTTTTATTGGAAGTATGTAGTTCACAGGAGAGAATCTGTTATTGAGATGCAGAGCAGACAAGAAGAACGACGGACTGGGGTGAGGGACATCACACACACACACACACACACACACACACACACACACACACACACACACACACACACACACACACACACAGGGCAGAGAGGGTTATGAGGGGACACAGGGCAGAGCAAGGCAGCATTAACATATTAAGTTACTACAAAAAACTACTACTACTCTAGCACATGTAGGCTTCTAGAGGGCACATCATCTCGTCTCCTTCCCCATTCCTCCACTTTGGGCTTTCTTTGCTGCCCAGCTGACCATCTCCTCCTCACCTTCTCTCATCTCCCCTCTCTCACACTGACCACTTCCCACATATTGTGAAGTTCTTACAATCGAGATATGTTTTGAGAAATGTAGCATTGCTAAGTGCCACATGTCAGTTCGTTGTCTTTCTGGCCCTGACTGAGGGCATTCTCTGTGTACTCACAAAGCTAGCATGTTTCACAGCATCGAGGATTTAGTTTTCTTCCTCTTTCATCCCTGGATCCCCGCTACTTTTCAGAATGTACCACATGTATTTATATTGGGAGGGAGCCGTAGCGCAGTGGTAGAGTCAGTGCCCCATACCATCCATGTGTCCAGTGCCCATCAGGACCCAAGTTTGAGTCCAACCCCAGATTATTTCTCAAGACTACTTTCCCACTCATTTCCTGCCTGATCTTCACTGTCCTATTGAGTAGAGACTTGAAAAGCCCCCCCACCAATAAAAAGTATTTTTATTGCGTGTGTTTAAATGGCATGACACACCAGGTGTAGGTTGCACGCACGCTATTGGAAGCACTCACGCTTTTGATTGTTTGATGCTTGTATTTCACAGAACCTGAACAATACATTTTCCATTTGTCTCGTCTGTTTTAAAGTAGGTTCTCAATTGTATTCAGAATGATTGATTTAGGTGTATGGGGGATTTGGGATTGGGGTGGCAAGCTCCACCAGCTGTGTTAATTGCACTCATTTATCGTAAAGCGTTATATATTTCAAATAAATCGCAAAAATCAATGTGTTCATTTTAAAAGCACAGATTGTTAGCTCAGGATAACTCACCAGCGAAGAGCAGGCTGAGGAGTGGAGTGACACTGTTAATGAAGAGGCCTCTGATGCTGCCTGGAATAGTGTCTCTGTTCCTCTCCAGGAAACCTACTCCATTGTACTGAACCTATGGTTCAGAGGGGAGAGGAGAGGGGGATGAAGAGATGGAACAATAGAGGAGAAAGGAGGGGTGAGAAGGTCATGTGAAGTACAGAACATACACAAACTACATAAACTGAAGTTTATTACTCATAACTCTAATGAACTGAAGTTTATTACGGTTTAGTGTGGAGTTTACGTTTGTTAATGTGTGGAAAATTGAGTTTATTGGTCACCAAATGCCCAAATGGCGCTCTAACAAAAGCCTTTACATGAACATGACCACAGTCAAGTCTTTGTAGAACAATGTCAAATATGACTGTTATGCTCACCTTTGCTGCATAGTGCACCACTGTGAATGCAGGACTGTGGCTGCGCACCACTTCATAGTTGGGATGTGCTTTAAACTTGCCGTTTAGCTTATCCACAAAGTCTCTATCTGAAGCCTGAAAGGGAGAAAACAGATGGATGTTATTCCCTGTCTGTTTTTCCCAGGCAGACAAACGTATACTTTGTTGCATTGCCCCATTCTCTCTCACACACACACACACACACACACACACACAAAATATAATCACACACACAAAATATAATCACACATGCACATGCACGCATAAACACAGTCCAATTCCTCACTTCTCTAAATCTTACCCTCTGCTCTTAAAATTCTTCTCTACAGTAAAACAAGCCTCAGTGGCGTTTAAGGAACACTAGGCCTTCAGCCAGTTTCCGTGGAAACTTTAAGTCAGCAACTGTGGGTGGTCACATGACCCACATACCTGTGGAAAGGCGCTCTGCTCATCCAGTAGCGAGAGGATCCCGATGGGTTTTGTGAGGAAGAGGTCCTGAAGAGACATTAATAAATCAGTCTGCAGCTTGTTCGCCTTCCAACCAACATATCTAACAAGAGGGTTACCGCGTCCTGCCACAGCTAAACCAGAGACCAAACATCATAGCAAGAAAAAAAACTTTCCCCTATTTTGTGTAGAACATGCGGCTTTTAATCAGAACACTTCTTCAACCGGGGTGGGGGGTAAAATCATCTTGCTCAGTACATTTAGACCAGGAAAGTAGTAAGACAGCTGTGATAAAAAAAATTAAAACAAAGAGAGGTGTGTGTGTGTGTGTGTGTGTGTGTGTTTGTGTGTGTGTTTGTATGCATAGAGAGTAGAGTAGAGAGTGTGAGAGACAGAAAAAAGAAAGAGAGGGAAAGGATAAAGGAGATTTGGAGCTGCTCACCAGTATGGGTTTGTTGTCCTTATACGTGATGACTTCCCAGTCCAGGTTCTCTTCCTTATACTCTCTCTGTTCCATCAGAAAGATGTGCTGCAGAGAAAGAGGCACACACCATTACTCCACTTAACACACACACAAAACAACCCATCACCAACAACACTAGCTAAAGCCTTTGGATTCACATAAAGAATACATGTTATTAATGAGAAATGGTTTTGGCTACAAGACCCATGCTCTGTTTAATCTGCTGAACGGTGGAAACAAATTCAAGGCCTTAAGAAGTTGTTGCACCACATGCTATTACCAGGAAACCCTAACAACCCTGGGGCTAGTACGTATGAACAGTAACACTTGCAGGTTCCTCGAAACAAAATTGTGGTTATTTTCTAAATGAGCTGTGTTCAGTGTTTCTCAGAATCCAACTCTTTATATTCTAGGTGCAGTGGAAGAACCACTGGATAAACTGGACACTGCACTCCCCAGGGACAATATATTATTACACAAATATATCAATATCACCAGGAAAAAAATCTATTTGATATTTAAAATAAGTCTACATATGACTTGAGAGGTTGGTGTCTTCAAACAAGATGATGTACTGTTCCCCTGCACAGTTGTGAATGCAGAGTTGAATTTTAGGACATTTAAGAAGACTGAGCTGAAATAAATCAAGTGTTACCTTCCCACCACAACAGAGCACACTGTCCATGTTAAGAGTATTCAAGGCACATCTGACCCACTGAAAGTCATGGCTATCATTTTTTACAGGAAAGAGCCTTGGAAGTTCAGAAGTTCAACAGACGATGAGCATCTCTTTAAGAGTTTCAGGTTACACTGATCTGAGAAAGTCTGCCTCAGGCACATCAGAGTGTGGCCCTTTGAAACTGTAGGAGGCACATTTGATTTGATGTAACCAAGATGGAATTCAGACTTACATGGTTGAAGAAGTACTGTAGCTGTTCATTGGCCAGGTTGATACAAAGCTGTTCGAATCGGTTTACGGCAAAGTTTTCAAAGCCAAAAATGTCAAGGATACCTTGTAGTAATATAATATGAGGGAAAATAATTGAATGTTACAGTATGTAATGTGGCACAGTACGTCTTTCCAGCAAATGATCTGTGAAGTACTCTCTAAACTTACCGATTTCACGGAGTTCAACATCTGGATCTACATTTGGGGCAAGTAACTCGTTGACTTTGCTGACTATCCATCCAAACACTCTTCCATAGGCCACTTTAGCGATCGAATCTCTGGCATCTGCAAAGGTGAAGTAGATACCATTAAAAACTAAAAGGGCACTCGGAGAGCGCAGACCTCCGCCAAGGCCAATGGTGCACTAAGGCCAACAGATGTGACTAAAGAAAGTGGACGGTGTTGGATCTGCTCCTAAATGTAATGGGTGCTTCCTTGGCCCATGCTCTAATCCTGCTGACAGACAAACAAACAAACCGAACCGAAAACATAATTGATTTTAATTACTTCAAATGAACTTGTACGTCGCTTTGGACAAAAGCGTCTGCTAAATGACTAAATGTAAAATGTAAATGTAAAGGATCAGTTACTATCAGACAAGAAAACACCACAAAAACCCTTTGGACGCTATCCAGAGACAAGGTGTTCCTTTTTTCACTTTCCACCTTTCACATACAGACGTGCATCAGGGAACTCTATATACACATATGACACACGCAGGTCTGGTAACAGGAAACAGCGCGTGTATGCAGATTTAACTGCGGGGAGAGCCGTGTGTGTGTGGTGAAACTGGGCCCCTTTGAGCCGGGAGCCTCACCTTCGGCCTGCTGTTGGCTGTGAAGGCGGCGGATGGCTTCCCCTCGTGTGACAGACATGGTGCAGATCAGACTCTTCAGCAGTTCTTCTTCCTGCACCCCAAATTGCCCCTGAAAAAAAGTGCAGCCCCCAACAAACACACACACACATAAGTAAGATGTGTAAGAAAAACATATACACACGTAGTATATGCCTAAGCTCACAAAGAAACTTACACAATCCCATTATGTTAAACTCATAAACTCAAAATCAGCAAACACTACAGTCAAGAGGTGAACCCACAGGCATCTCGGCTCCGACAAAATGTAAACAAACATTGTGCTGCCAGACATTTTGGATAAAAAACATCTGCCATAGTGAGCAAATGTACATGTCACAAATCGGAAAGGTTACAACACATAAAGGCCATGTTGTGTCTTCCTGGTTTGCTGGACCGTTGAATGACCACATCCCTTTCCTCTGCAGGGCTGGAGATACACGACTCAGCCATAAATTCACCTGCTGCCCGCAGTTCCCTTGAATCAGCGCTTAAATATAGCCCTGCCTGACCTTTCTCCCACCACCCACATCTTATCGGGGGAGGCCAGATGTGTTGAGGGGATTAGGGGGGTGGGTGGAAGGGTGGGTGCAGTGCCCTGCTTGGCTCCGTCATCTCACAGAGGTTTGTTTGCCGAGGAGAGGGCAGTAACTCACTGCTCTAAAACAACCGGATGAGTGGAGGGATGGAGACGGGAGTTGAGGGCCAAAATACAGGCCCCAGTCGGGCTTAGGGAGTCAACAGCTGTGAATGGCATAGGGTTACAGTCGGCTGAGGAGCCAGCCACTCCACCGAACAATAATGGTGTTTGTTCAGCGTTGTATGCAAAAGGCCAGATAAAGCCTCCATTCTACTCCCCTACTCACCCACCGGCCACCCATTCACCCGTTAGTCCACGCCTCTGGGACAGTGTCCAGAGTGTGCACAGTCAGACAGATGTTCTATCGTACGCTAGCCGACTGAAACAGTTAACAACAAGTCCTCCGAGTTAGCTTTTCTGGGCAGTAAATCATCATGTCGTTTACTGACCGATTGGGAGTCGACTGATTATATCAACAGAAGTAGGACATTTTTTGAAGATAAGAATCCAGAAACAAAACACACAGTGTTACACTCAAAGATGACAAGGGAGGAGCAGAAAATGAGAGGGAGGGGATCGTGGGGTAAACTACAGGAGGAAGGGGTGAAAAAAGGAGAAGGGTCAAAGAAAGAGGAACTGAAAGCCACAGAGAGTAATGGTGAGAAGGACAAAGATGATAGAGAGAGAATGAATAAGCCCAAAGAGAGGGGAGAGGGGGGAGGGGGGCTAATCGACTCACAGCAGCCGCTCTGAGCCAGCCCACGGACGTCTCCGTGACTCGGAGGGCATCTCCCTCACCAGGCTCCAACATGATGTTGCCCAGAGACAAGATGCCTGCTAGGATTGTCATCATGTCCACCTTCTCCTGCAAGAAACACACATTTTCATCTTTGAGAAATGTGCTTTTAAAGGTTCTTTTACTGAATCTGGTTATACATATTGTAGTTTATAAATCTGGCTATACAGTTTAAGGTTATACATATTAAAAGAGAAAAAGAAAGAAAGAAAAAAAGGAAGAGAGGGTGGGGGAAGTGCAAGAGCTCTAGACCCTTAGTCCTAGCCTTTTAGCCAGGAAGTTATAAAGATAACAAATGAAAACAACTCTGAGTGCCGTCATGGTGACAATTATGTCATTAAAAGCAGGAGGAAAAATCAGAGCTCTTCTGATGGCTTTTGGAGCTCTACATTAGAGCTATACATTAGGAGCTCTACATTAGTGCTCTACATTAGAGCTCTACATTACAGCTCTACATTACAGCTCTACATTAGGAGTTCTACATTAGAGCTCTACATTACAGCTCTACATTAGGAGTTCTACATTAGGAGTTCTACATTAGAGTTCTACATTAGGAGTTCTACATTAGAGCTCTACATTAGAGCTCTACATTAGGAGCTCTACATTACAGCTCTACATTATAGTTCTACATTAGAGCTCTACATTAGAGTTCTACATTAGAGTTATACATTAGGAGCTCTGCATTAGGAGCCTTACCTGCTCTTCAAATCCCACCATATCCATAGCATTGCACACATCTGCATACTTCTTGCTCCAGTGATTCACCATGTCAACTGACAGGGATGCACCATTGAGATATCTGAGGAACACAAGCATGGATAAATACTTATTTACTCATTTAGCAGATGGCTTCACAGGAAGGATGCACAGGATAGACATGTTTTTCATCCATGCGTGTACTTCCTTGAAATTCTGAGGCATTTGTAGAGCTCGGACCACATTCTCAATGATGCAGTGTGGAAAACATACCACTGTTAGGGCTGCAATAACTATTCGCCATTAAGCACATTGTTGCTCACATTAAGTAACTTATCAGACAGAAGCAAAAGGTATAGGCTAGAGTACCTAGAGTAGCCTATGACACTACTGTAATGAGACACAAAACCTAAAAATGACTGGGGTTATGATCAAAAACATTTCAATCTAAGAGCATTTCACCAATTGGCTTTTGCTAAGAGGGTCATCAGTTGCATTGCAATGATGCAGAGTTGACCAGCACGGGTGCACATCGTCACGCGATTCACACATTTATTTCCTAATCCACATAGAAATGTCACGCCATTCACAAATGTAAATATTATGTGATTCCCAAATGTAAATGCTGTTACATTTATTTACAGACTAATGTACAAACCAGTCCCCATTTGTGAAGACATTTTTTGCTGAAGAAAATGTCCTTTTTTAAAAATGCATTTGTGAATCAGGAAACTGTAAAAAATCCACAATAAATGCAAGTGGTTTGTAAATGCAAGTCATTAGCTTACTCTATTTATCGGCTATGTCTCCAGCAATGCTATGTGCCCTATGTAGATAGTTAGGAAAGCAGGCACAAGCCACTTTCGTCTTGTCACAAACATTGAATGTGAATCTTGTGATAATGAACCTACGAGATTATGACATTCCTCACTTGAACAAAACTTCTTGCAATTACGTGAATTTGGTTGGGCAGTTTGTTTTATGCATAACATTGTCAACAAGTGTCAGCAGTGTTTCAGAATTGTTTTCTGCTGCAGGGAGGTTGAGTTCACATCTCTGGGCCAGTTTACGTCATCATGCTAAGTGAAATGATGTGAATATGATACTGAGATGGTTATTACTGTATATGTTGCACTAAACCATACAGAGCTGTTTGGAATATTAATTGTATTATTATTTATTATTTTATAAAAAAATTATAATAAATAATACATCAATTAATGTATTTATGCATTCAATATAATACATTATTATTTGTTTATGACATCCCTTGAATAAATGAAGAATGGTAAGTGCATAATCCTTGAATCTTGAAATATATAAATAATATAGGAAACTATTCAACAAATCGATAAATCGGTTGTTTATAAAATTTAAAATAGTTGTTTGTTGCAGCTGTGGTTATTATGTTACTTATTATACTTCAGTAATGTGCACAGACGTATAGACAGCTCAGATCAAGTAAAGGTGTGTCCAACTAATCTCCATATCATAATTACAGTAAACTGTAACTACAACCTTTTACCCCGATCTACATTCCAAAAACAAACACTGCACCAACATCAGCTGTTTGAAGAGTCTTAAGAAAGTTCTAGCCACACCTGCCCGAAAGCGTGGGAGTAGTTTTGAGGTGAGTCACGCTTGACGCAGTCCTGATCCTGATAAGAAAGCTCATAAAAGCTGACGTACGTGACGTGCTGGGCTGGGCTGGGCGAGTGAGGAACACAACCGGGGAGTGACGAAGCACAGACACGCGGTGATGTTATGGGTGACTCATGGGCTTTCAAAGAAGGCCTAATATTACATACTTGCTTTCAGCCCACAGAGCTTGTTTAACCGCCTCTAGCCCCATGTTACTTCTCCACACTTGAATGATACAGAAGTTTTGGAGGCGTGTAAATCAATAAAAGGATTATTTTCATACCCTTGCCCTTGATAATCTATTGAGTGATATCCTGTAATCCATACTGAAAAAAAGCGTCTATTGAAAAAAAAAAACTCAATACAACGATATAGGCAGGATAGCCGAGTGGTTGTGGAAAAAAGAACAGATGCTGATTCAGACGTTGTGGAGGATTTCCCTTCTTTGATTGTGTAATGGGAACATAGCACTGCACATGTTGAGGTAGGTCACCTGTACTGCTCGGGCTCCAGGAGGCCGTAGATCTCCTTGTCGTCTGGACATACGCCCGCCAGCATGCAGTAGAAGATGTGGAAGTTGCGCTCGCCCTTGTCCTGTTGCACCACGCGGGACTTCTCCAGCAGGTACTCGTTAATCTTGGCTCCTTTCACTGCTCAAGCACAGAATTAACACTGAGCCGTACGGTCAGAAGGACTGTCCCTGCTTTATGAAGCATTGAGACGTATACAAAAACATAAACAGTTAGGCCAAGTTGGGGGGGGGGGGGGGTGAATCATGCAGATGATTCAGGCAGATGGTCAGATAATATCTCTTAATGGTCAATGGTTTATAGTGTGGAGAGTTAGAAAGACTGCAGTGTAAAAGGTAAAAGCAGTGTGTAGTCTGCGTCCTGAAGAGCAATCAGAGGTCTGGAGCCTGGTAAATAAAGGCAATCTTTGGCTTGGGAGGAAATTTGCATGCTGTACTCAAAAGGTTAAAGGCAGTTTGCATTCTTGAATCGGCTGGTGAAGCATGTCAGCCGCCTGGGTTTAGTTCGGTGGTAGAGACAGTGTGGAGCCGAGAATCTAGAGTTTGGAAGTCGAACTGGGCCTCACCTGATGTTCCAGAGAAACGTAGCTGAATGTACTTCCCAAAGCGACTGCTGTTGTCATTCATGACTGTTTGGGCATTCCCAAAGACCTCCAGAAGAGGATTCACCTGTGTACCAGAGCAAAACACATGTCACAATAGTCCTTCAGAAACAGTTTGTCTTTAAATGCACTGCAGGTTATTACATTATATGAAACCTAGATTGACTGACATAGCTGAAAAACCTGATTTGGAAAAAGAATGAATGAATGAATGAAAAGCTCAACAAACAATACCAGGTATTGACAGGTATGAAAGGTATGATAGGCATTCTGAGAGATTTTTACAGATCTTTTTTAACAGTAATTTAAAGTGTCAATATTTTGGGTCCATTGCTGTGCATTGTTTTGTCCTAAATACAGCGGCTAAAAACAAATACTCCCCTGGCAAAAGAGGGCCTCTATCTGTCTCTTTTGTCTGCACTCTGATGTATTTTGCTGTGTTAGGGAATTTCTGTCTGCTTGTGTTCCTATTGCGGTCTTCAAAACAGGGCCAAATAAACAAGGTCAGTCTTTGGTTTGGCAAAAACGGCTCCATTTGCACTGAAATGTTGCTGAAATACTCTGCAACCACTTCCATGCTTCATCTGGGGACATATCTGGCTGTTTTTGGTTTTTCCAATACTAAGGGTTTTCAACGAACACTGGGTACACAAGTTACATTTTTAGTGTTTGGTCAGAGAGACAGGGAAGCATAGCTGCACTTGAGCATCTGACCTGTATGACATGCTATAACAAAAGGAATGTGAGAGGCAGAAAACACTCTAAAAATGATCAAATCTACACAATGGACTCCCACATTTCCAGTCTGGCCAGAGGGCCAATTGGCATTTTATCAGAGGACCTCTCTCTGATCTTCTCACAGCAAAAGACCTCCATTGTGTGGATTCACAGCATTGCATGCATTGAGTGCCATCTGATATACTAGCATGGCCTGGTTCAACTAATTACCATATCCTGCAGTTCTTTATCACCTGGTTGCTTGCTGCAACTGTCACAGTGAGAACCTAAGGATGTTTGTGACTTCCAAGTAATGTGCAAACGTATATGAATGTATTATATTCACGTTTGGTCTTTAATTCATCCTTGTGATTTGGGCAGCAGTCTAGATTCATCGAAATTTGAAGTACCTGGCATAGTTGTATTATTTGAAGAGTTTTCACTTCTGCATTTTAATATGCAGTTAATCAGCCTCCAGGACACAGCCAACCAGAGGGTTACTTGAGCTAGAGGGCGTGGCCTTAAGACATAGGACAATACCATTGGATTGGTTTGTGAAAATGTATGGACATGGAGATTATGGTATTTAACCAACCATTTTAAGACATTTGGTCTCTTACTCTAAACTTTTACGCTCTTGATCTTCCTCTTACCATCATACTCTCGCTCTCTCTTCTTTTGCCCTTTATATCTCCCCATCTCATCTCTTTTTCTTATTCACTCATTTGGGTTTCATCTCTTTACATTTGATGCATTCATGGTTTATCAGGTTTATTTTGGTCATTCAGTTGTATTTGGTTTATTTAATTGTTATTATTTACAGCTGTACTTATCCATTTGGTTTTCACCTTACATTCAGTTAAACATTTAAGCTTACTGTTTATTGGAGTGATAAACTGTTAATTCATGAACCATCCATTTAACTCTTTATGTGCCATGCCATTACTGTGCCACTATCTTATTTACTGCTTGGTAATATTGGAGGTCAGATTATTCATTAATCATATTTTCCACAATATTTACCACTCTAATGCATTCTTCTAGCCCATGAAATTCAGACACGCATAAGCCTCCCAGGCTTGTGTTTTTCCCGTCGATTTGATAACACTTTTGGCCGTCTCGCAAAAGACATGACTGGTGACTGATACTGCTATCTGTATGCGTAAACACTGTGGGGTTACGATGCTTATTTCAGGTCTCAGGGGCGTTTTAGGAGGATCAAAGCTCTGTGCAAAAGATTTCAATTTCATGAGGCACAGAGAGACTCAAGGCCCCTATCCATCAGCATCTGAGCCTATGGCTGGGTGTAACCTGGAATCCCTTATAAAACCCAAATATATGCCAAATTAGAAAGTCAGGAAGTCCCACAGTATGGGAAACAGGATGTGAAGTCGCGAGTGAGGTCTTCCCAAAAAGAAAACATAAAGCATTCCAGATGGTTTGGCAAGCACAGGATGGACAGTGATTGCACACATCGCCAACACAAGGCAGACGTTTAGCCATGTCTTTATTGACCATCATCATATTCCTGTGGTTAGTATTCATAATAGTCTTCATAGTAATTCTTCAGACCCATGTTTTAGCTACATATGGGCTATAATCTGAATTAATATAACCCTCTTTTTGCTCCCTTTCTACGTGGCAGACTCATCCATCCAGCCAGCAAACACAAAAGGCAAAGGAAACCTAGCGCCGTAAGCCAAGTGATTTTAAGAGCAGCACGTTAATGTTTAAGTTGGACAGCGCATCAGACCAGAGCAATTCTGCCCAGCTAGTCGGACATAAACCATTCTTTGAAAAAAGTTCTTGACAGCTTTTTCCCCCACTGATAAGTAACCATAACATCCCCTGTTGTATGAGACTAGGGTTGTGTGCATGTATTGGGAGGTAAGGGGATGTGGGGAGATCTGAGTATGACTGCACGGCCACATGTTTGAGTCTGAAAATGGCAATGCTCAAAGTTGAGGGGGACTGGTAGTGCTGGTCCTGTTCGCTTGGCTTGGACCGTCGGGAGCACAAGAGAAATGAGAAACGGAATGGAGCCGAGAACATGGAGATCTGGGGGATGGAAAAATGAATAACTGGGAGAAGTTTCAGCAGGAAGACCTAGATTTCTTAGATATTAAATGCACATGTGCACACACAAACACATATATAAAAGGGTCCCCACACATCCAAACACACACACACACACACACACAGTTGACTAGGACTTCTCATTCACAAACCCACAGCACAGTTGTATAGTCCAGTGTGAAGGAAATCCCAGAGCTTACAGTGGAGAGGAAGTCAACAGCTACATCATCTAACCTATAAATGTGAAGCAATTAAGTAACATGTTCCGATTACCCCACCACAACTACCAGGAAACTGAGTCATGAAGGTCAAACTATACAGATCAACATGAGAGAGAGAGAGAGAGACAGGGGAAAAGAAGAAAGAACTGACACTTTTATTACTTAAACATTTGCACCATATAAAAGAGCTACAGTGAGAGAGAGAGAAAGAAAGAAAGAAAGAAAAAATAAAAACAGTAAAGCCTCCGGAATAAGAGATAAGAGGTTCAACACACAGTGAACCGCACAATGAAAACACAGAGGAAGACTTTAACTGTGTTTCCATAACAACAAGTATGTCAATAAAAACTGAGGAAAAGATTAAGACAGAAGCCCTTCTGGTGCCTGACTGATGCAATAATTCTGACAATTTTCCATTAATGGTGATTAATATTCCCATTGGAGTCGCTCTGGCAACACTTTTGGTTGACCATTACTCATATCTCCAGTGAAGAATGCTATTTCTGGCTGCAATGTTTTATTTTTTAGATGTTTTATATAACTTTTATATAATTACACAAACTGTGAGCCAATAAAACCTAGCCTATGGCACCAGGAACATTTCATTTCCCCTGGTTGGGGGCTAAGCAGTGAAGCTGTGTAGGCAACCTTTGTGTTTCGACCTTTTGTTATGCATCTTCTTTTTCTTTCTTCGGTCACTAGTGATATCTTAGGCCAGGGGTTCTCAAACATTTGCAAGCTGGGTCCACCTCAAACTATTACTACAGTAGCAGACGTAGTGGTAGTAGGCCTAGTAGTAGCAGTAGTAGTATTGTTGTCGTTGTTGTTATTATTATTACTAATTATTATTTGTACTTCCCCCCCCCCCCCCCCCCAATACACAGGAAAAGATTAATTGTGCTATTAATTCGGAACTTCCCACAACATCACTGTCACAGTCACTGTGACATGCAAGTATGAAGAAATGTCTTATACAGTACTTGTGGACATAGTGATATCAAGTTTCCATGGCAACTCTGGCCTGCTCGCCGCTATATTTCCAAGCAGAGTTTAATGAATATAAACAGCATCATGGAAAGTAGTAAGTGCAACCATTAACATCTGTTAATGTACATGTACCTGTATACAAAAAAATATGTCCTCTACTAGACGTGCCTTTTCTAGATTCCAAATCTTTAAACCCACATTGCAACAGGGCCAAACCTGTATTTATGTTCAACCGTTTGGCTGGTGTGCACAACACACAGGACAAACATGCCTCAGGCAGCACCCATTAGTATGGCTGAGTTGCTTCATACTTTCCATAAGCGAGGAGAAAGAGAGTTGAGAGCAGAGCAGAGAGGGGAAAGACACAGACTAACACCCGCCCACCCCCCCACCCCCCCTCTTTCCACCTCAGTACAGGACAACAGACTCAGCAAATCTGTAGAGGTTAGGAGTAAGGGGTAAGGGATGTGTGTGCTGAGCCCTATCAGATCACAGGGCTCTTCCCAGAGTGACTCAGCAGGGACATGAGGACAGGGAGCAGATCCTGCTGACATTGCCAAAATAGCACCTAGAGTAAATGTCACCTGCAGTGTAGACGTCTAAGCCCCAAATTTGAAAGATGCAAACGGCGGGTTCTTACCCGCAACAACCATCTTCGGAGGTGTACTAAACAGAGGATTTGTTTATGGGCTTTTACACATGCCGGTCATTTCAGGACAGTTTAGTTCACATTGGCGTCAGATTCAGGTCACATTCTAAGACACAGTTTCAACAGCACACCCATGTTTCACACGAGTTGTGTACACATGCACATAACAATTCTTCTTGACTAGTCAACCACAGGTGATCCTCACAACTCACAACAGCTGTCAAACAGAGTAAAAATGCATGCACATGCAACACATTTTTACAAAAGGTACTTATATAGAAACAAAAGGAGACTAAACTAAGACAAGGTGTGACCAAACTGAGGCAGGTTTTGAGACCTTTGTGGCGCTTGGTTAACCAGGGACCCCCACAGCTCCGACAAAACGTTTATTTTAAACGGTGATATTTTTAACACCATATTGTGTTAGCAAGTTCAGCAGAGTTCAGCTTTGCATTTGTAAAGGACTTTAGTTTGATCCATTGCACACTGCCTTTTTATTACAGCTGGGGTTCACATACAAGCTGCTGCTGTTTGGGGTAGCACCTCTGACAAATGTCTCTTCCTCAACTTTTCACACCGTTTTGAGGACTCATGTTGCTCAATCCGGAAACTGTAGCAAAACTGTAGCAAGGCGGTGCACACCACGTGCCCCTGATCTGGCCTCCACACCCCACCGGGCTTGACTGGACTGGACTGGGTTGGGTTGGCTCAGGATGGGACTCACCTGTAGGATCTGCTGCTCCAGCTGCGAGTTGGCTTTGCACAGCTCCATCATGTGCCTCAGGAGGAGCTTGGTGCTCTCAGTCTTCCCTGCTCCGCTCTCTCCGCTTCAGGGACACAAACAGATACAAACACACACACACGCACACGCACACGCACACACAAACACAAACACAAACAGACAGAGTTTAGAGCTAAAGGCAAAGGCTGAGGGGAAACCGAGCCAATGACTCAAAATCAGGACAGGGTGGAATGCAGGGATGGAATGCAGGTATTTAGTTGTAACCGGTACACTAACAAAAGGCATTATAACCATGTTCTCTGTTGACACATTTAAGCAACATATCATTTGATATATACAAAAGTTTCATGGGCAAGACAAACATCTTTCTTTAGATGCAGGAAAGGATAATGGCGTATGACCAGGTGCCACTGGTTCTGCACCATCTGATATGGAGGGCACTAGACTGATCATTCTAACTACATTTGCATGAAAGATAGGGCATGCAAATACCCACTTGTGGTTGTTTGAGATTTCCGTCTGATTTATGACCTGCATCAACTCATCTTACCACATATGCATGCTGCTGTACTGTACTGAAATTCTCATGTAAACAAAGCTACCTAATTATATAAGTCAAGTAATCACTTTTGTTCACTGTAACATTTACTTTAGTAAACCTGCATTCAAATGTTAATGATTTCTGCCCATCCCTCAACTCAGACCAGACACTAATCTCCTATTTAAAGTAATACTATGCAACAATTTGACACTTTTTCAGGTATGGTTTTATAGGCAACTAGTTTTGGTACCATCCTCAAATTCATTTTGATAGCATATGGTCATGTTAAGGACAGATAAACACCGGTGTCTTTCCCACTAGCCATCCAGGATATGCACTATGTAGTTCTGTTTACCGGGCTGGAATACCCTGCAAACATGGAAGAAAAGCTTTCGCAGCACGACATTGCCAGCTATACTGCCAAAAGACACCAGTTAGTGTATTGGCAAGCTTCTATCAGTGTCAACTGGACTGTTGGTGGTGCTTGCAAGGTTTTTGCATGCATTTTAGGCAGTTAGCTTGCTAGTTTTAGAACAGAACTCCGGATTGCTGATTTAAAAACAGTTGCGCAAACTAATCAGGGGTGAAAAATGTGACAAAGATGACAACCCCTTAGGGGGATCCGGAGGTAAGCCAATCAGAGGCAGAGTAGGGCTTGCCATGCCTTTGCCATCCTAGTGAAAAAATATCGCCACAGGGTAGGGCTAGGACAAAGAATTGCCCCCCCCCCTTATTTTTGGCCCAGGCGACCCACCGCAATACCCCCCAATTCTTTTTTGCAGATCTACACGATTCACGTGGACGACCTATTTTGAGGTAAAAAAAAAACTGTGAATTTTGTCAAAAGGTGACAGGTTTGGACCCCTGTAAAATTAGCCCTGTTACTTATGTCAAGAAAGATGTGATTACACAGTCATGTAAGGGAGTGGTATTCAGCACATTAATGGCATTCTTCTCTTGTTGTCTTGGAGATTATCACCCTCTCCTCCTCGATCCTCACACTGACTGACCTACACATTCAGAAGCAGCTCTGTGGTAACTAGGGCAATGGGCCCATTCAGGCATAGCTGGGAATTGTGGGAAGGTTTGCTTTTGAATCAACGCAGACTAGAGGCTAAACAAACGTTGTTGAGGCAGCATGTGAGGCACACAGGGCTCTTTCAGAGAGAGAGAGAGATAGAGAGAGAGGGAAGGAGAGAGAGAGGGGGAGGGAGAGAGAGAGAGACCTAAAATTGCCTTCATGCATTTCCTCCATAGGATGAGAATTTGCATGCAATTCTTCTAGGAATCCCTTGTGAAATCCTTTAATTCCCTGAAATAGGAAATTACCCTGATGGTCTCCATGTGGGATATTACACCTTAAATCCCATTGCTAAATTCAGAAGACTGTATGAATGAATAAAACTTAGTTTTGAGCAGGCTGCTTTAAATCAGATGATTTGTATGTTCCACTTTTGGAAAATTGTGTATTTATACCTCTTAAAAACACCCCTGATCTTGGAGTGGAAACAGAGGCTTCTGTGAAATACATCGCAGTAAAATATCCTCAGTAAAACCACAGATAGCTTATAGAAGGGCTGACTTGCAGTCAAGAGCACATGAGTCCTGAGGGAGGCATACACACGGGTGGAGACTTCTGAATGTGATACCGGATGTCTCAGTTACGTGAGAGTTTGACCAGACCCGTGTCTAAGATGGAATTGTGATTACATGCTGGTGAAAAAAAAGTATTTCACCCAGGTCTGTTTTGCTACAAGCTGCAGTTTTAGATTACATTTTTTTTCCTTTACAATGACAGAAAGATGGTCAATAAGAAAAAGGTGAAATGTGGTTACATTCATTCATTCATACATACATTCAGCTCAGCTTGTTTGCTTCTGGCTACAAACAACACCTACACACACTGTACTCTCGGAGTTTGGACAGGACTACAACGTCCACAGAATACATCGATGATGATGTAATATTTGCTTTAAGGGGTCAAGACAGTTCTGCAACTCTGCATGTCATTGAAGTTTATACTTTAAGTAAAGTAACATCACTATTTTGTTATGTATAAACAGGAAAATATGTTAAATTACTTGTGCTATTGGTTGGGACTTCCCACAGCGGCACTACGACCATCATACCGATACTTAACAATACTTAAAGGCACCTTCGTGAGCATTTCACTGGGTTTGTCAAGTGGGCACAAGTTTTTAATTTAATTAGGCCCACCACACCTCCAGAAGGCTCAACAGTGGTGTCTGGCATCCCAGAGCCACCACCCCTACATACTCACGATGGCTCAGGACACAGGTCAATACCAGAGACAACAACAAATACACCTCAGGATACACCCAAGCATTACTGACAGACTTCCACACAACAACTGAATGCTAGTCCACCTGGGTTCTCCAGGTATACTTTGGCCCATTTGCAGGTGGCTTTAAGTATGTCATCTCCAGCCACACTTATGCCCAATAGATTAAGGTGGCTGTAAGTATGCCATCTTCAGCCACACTTATGCCCAATAGATTAAGGTGGCTGTAAGTATGCCATCTTCAGCCACACTTATGCCCAATAGATTAAGGTGGCTGTAAGTATGCCATCTTCAGCCACACTTATGCCCAATAGATTAAGGTGGCTGTAAGTATGCCATCTTCAGCCACACTTATGCCCAATAGATTAAGGTGGCTGTAAGTATGCCATCTTCAGCCACACTTATGCCCAATAGATTAAGGTGGCTGTAAGTATGCCATCTTCAGCCACACTTATGCCCAATAGATTAAGGTGGCTCTAAGTATGGCCTCTACAGTTATACCCATTGCCTGGCTCTAGTTATGGCAAAATCTAGAAGATCTTCCGATAACAAAAGTTATGCTAACCTCCAGAACATGTTGCGTCAACAGGCTTCTGCACGTAATACATGTTATTTCACATCCCCAAGTAATCTATGAGCGCCTCCGCCATAACCACTGGCTCGCATTTTCAGCAGCCTCAGACAACTCCTTTAAAGTAAACTTCAATGAGGTCAAAAGTGTAGTAGCCATTACAGGAAATACCTGCCCAGGTGAGCTGAAGACCTTTTAGATGTTGCAACAACACAGTGCAGGAACTCTGTCAGTTAATTGTGCTAGTCACTGTACTGTAATTGACCCATCGATACTTACGTCACTATAAACAACTGTACTCTCACTGTAGTTCCCACATGCAACTGCCAACTGTTTCCTTCCTGGCATCCCAAGGTGAGATTCTCAAACCACCAATGGACAGCCGTTGTGCAAAGTCAAGAAGTGAGTGATGAACTGTTACTCCTACCTGATAACTATACACTGGTTCTCTGGTCCGGTTCCCAGTCGGCCCAGCATTGACTGGTATGCTCTGTCCGCCACTGCAAAGATGTGAGGGGGCAAAGCCTTCTTGTCATGGCACTTGTATGTCTCCGACACCTGAGAACAGGAGGAGAGGCAAAGACAGATAAAGGGGAGAGTGCATATGAGAGAGACATAGTATGAGAATGAGTCAGTCTCCAAGATATTAGATTTCGGCTGTCTCTGGAGTTGAAATAGCTGAGCACCTAATTCCTTAATGCAGTTTCTGTGAAATAGAGTGTGCACATGAGTGTGTACAGTGAAACAGAGATGAAGACAGAGAGTGGACTGAGAAACAGAGAGTGGACTGGACCATTCAGTGCATAACAATCACTGGACTTGGAGAATCACTACAAGTAACTCTGAGGAACCTCACAGATTCACTGTTAACATGAGCAAGTTATTGGAACTGGTACAAGTGACAAACATGGGATTTCTATTGTAATGTTGATGATGACAATAACAACTACGATGATGATAACGATTATAATTTTTTCATGCCAAGTCTGATCATCAAATCATTCATAAACCATGCACAAAATCTAAATCCAGTGACCTCTCATTGTAGGCCTACTTGACCCAGCCAAGAGTTACAATATTTCTGATGAGGTCATACACACCTCTTTCTCATACAAAGGCAAGTACTTGAAAGGATTCACTGCCACCAAAATGTCACCGATGTATGTCTGAAAAAAGACAAAGATGAAGTGGTTACTTTATGTATTGACATGATCAATCAGCGTATAGCACTTGGAACTTCTGTGGGAATAATAGAAACCCTGTTTTATTTACTGAATCGCCTCAGCAAAAAGTTGACTTCTACATGACTTAACAGCATGTCTTTTTAAGTTACGTGTCTGGTATGAAAAGGGTTCCCTTTTAGGGAGTAGCCTGCAAATAAAAACTGGTGATTCTATCGGCCAGGTAAGGTATACACAGATACGTGTGTAAAAGACCGTCGCTGAATGTACCACAGACTTTCAGTCTCAGTCTTCAGTTTCAGATCAAGCAAAGGCCTTTCTAGAAATTACACATGAGCTGACAGCAGCAGAGATATCTCCATTCCTCAAAAGTTTGTTAACGTTAAACGTGTCTGGACTGGCGTCAGTCAGGACTGCTCAACGTCATTAAAAGGTATTTCAGAAGCAACGTTAAAAAATGCGACAGAGACATTAAACATTTTACTTACGTAGATTTTGTCCTGTTTAAATCGTTGACTGAGAGACTCTAGTAAACTTTTTTCATCCAGCTCGGACAACGTTGCCAAATCTTCCTGGAGGTGTTCCTCCATTGCGTTGGCTGGTTGATTTAAAAACACGCTCTTCAAATCAGTTTTGCGTTCACTTTTGCTCAGTCGTGCGCATACAGCCTCGCTTTGTTTCTGGTTCTCATATGATTACACACAGCCACACCACCGTCAGTGACAACCAGCTCTCTGTATCCTATCAACCTCGCTCTCTACCCAGTGCTAAATGAACGCTCTCTCCAGCGTCCACTGCGTCCCCCAAGAGAAGTCCACGCCACTTAACTCTTTCCTTTCTACTGGTAAGCCCGGTCTGAGTGCGTTATGAGTTTACTCACATTAACCACATGACAGTTGCGCTTTTAGTCACGTTAGTCTTGAATCATCCCCTTAACCGTTAAACCGTTTAACTTACCGTATACTATGCATTTTCCCATTGTAAATAATGTAATTATTTCAACTGGATGACTTCTTCTTAAAGCAGCAATACGGAGTTCTGTTCCATAACTAGTAAGCTAACTACCTAAAAGGCATGCAAAAACCTTGCAAACACCACCAACAGCCCAGCTGACACTGATGGAAGCTTGCCAACAGACTAACTGGTGTCTTTTGGCAGTTTAGCTGGCAATGTCATGCGTGTGAATGCTTTTCTTCCATTTTTGCAGGGAGTACTAGCCCGTTACACAGAACTACATAGGGCATATCCTGGATGGCTAGTGGGGAAGACACAGGTGTTTATCTGTCCTTCACATGACCATATGCTATCAAAATGAATTTGAGGATGGTACCAAAACAAGTTGCCTGTAAAACCATATCTCAAAAAGTGTCAAATTGTTGCATAGTGTTACTTTAATTGCTCAACACCCCATCCCGCACTATGTATTCCGGCCACTGAGGCAGAATTGATGTAGGCCAGGCTACGGTTGATTTCACGGATTAGTGTATGGTTCTCAGCAGAGAAAAGAGGAATGTGGACATGCCCTTTCAAATAAATAAAACACAGCAAATAAAACTTTGGAAATCCATTTTATTTAGTACTCAGACTGAAAGCACCATCTTATTCTCAGGTTAGCAAGAAAGCAAATATGTTACAGCTTTGGCATGTCTTCAAGTGCACAGATAACCTCTACACAGGATAGAGAGGGGGAATCATACACAATCTGCAGTGTATGAGCAAGGAGGTTACACTTTCAGCACAGGAAACATTTCAAACTGAAAACTCAACAAGTTAAACTGAACCGTACAAAAATGACACATTATTCTGAGGTTTTAGGCTAGTGTTAAAAACAGTCATCACCATAGCCAACCCCACTGATTATACTTATAAATGATTGTAGTCTTCACTTGTGCACATTGACATTTTCTGTCATGCACTACACAGTTGAGCAATACATGTTTTTTATTATATTCTTTAATTAGTATTTTCAGTAACAAAAGACAAAAATATCCACGTATTATAAAATAGCAAAAATTAATAGCAATGGCAAATATCTATCAGAATAGTTGTAATAAGCACTGCCAAGCTCCATCGCTGCATGTTCTGGGGTCATCGTTATTCCTTCTCTCAGCTCATCTCCACCTCTGCTGTCGGGACTCTCTTCCTCTCTTTGCCTTTCCTGTGCAAGAGAAAAGAGATTGCTGAAGCATGTCTTCTGCATGCAGGGACTGATCACTGCCAAAATGGCCTCTGGGGCCTCCTTGGTTATAACTATTCAGGGCTTCAGGGAGGCTTCTGGTATAAATATTCATTGACACACAGACCTGCACAGTAAACATACCTCTGGACAACAAACATGGCAATACTTGCGATTACCGCCACTGCAAATATCACCCCACCTAGTACTCCCACAATCAATCCTGATGAAAGACAAAGTGGAAACAGCAAAACATAAGGCACACTTCATATTTGTACACATGCATCGAGCAATCTAGTCAATTCATGTACAATTATCAGTAGGCCTATAGGTTCTCCATTTATTACGCTAACATTGCAAATGGTCCTCTTTACACTAGCCACACATTTTATTTATGTTACTAATGTATTTTTGGACGATTTAGAATAGCAACATAACTAGGTCCAAGAAATTCTGTGTATGAATATATAACAACCTGTATTTGTAACACTTCCTGTATTTCTAATTTGTAAATAGAAATCACTTCTGAAAGGGAAAACTGTTCAAAGGTCTTTGATTATAGTAAGTTACCTATCAGTTTCAATGACTGTCCAGCTAAACAAGAAGACTGAATGATGTAATTGGAGACAGATTTGAAGAGATTTGTGTCTGAAGAGATTGTAGACTATATAAAGTTTGTACGGTTTCTCTGTATGTGAAGTACAGCCTACAATGAGCTGACCTGTATCTGTAACTGTCTACATGTCTTCACTGAGTTTACCTCTGTCAACAGTGGTTGCATCAGGGCTGATATCGGGGGCTGCTCCAAGTGCTCTTCCAGATTTAGCTTAGGGGGTAAAGGCCATACAAGAGTTTACTAGACAAATAGTAGACTGCTGCCCCCTAGTGTATTAAAATATAACACACAACTGTAGATGGGAGGGATTGATGAAAGGCCAAGGAAAAAATATGTTGAGTAAAAGAAAGGATGTAAGGAAAGGAAAAAATGAATAAAAAGAATGAGAAAAATGGATGGATGGAAAGGGAACAGTATGACTATAGAACAAAACAATATGAAAAGAATGAAAATGAAGAGAATGGAAAGACGAAAGAATAGATATACATAAGATATAAGATTACCTTGGCACATTTTTAGACATTCATCTCTTGTCTCAAAGCGGTTGCCATTGCCTTTGCACCCTCCATAGTGAAATAGACGACAGGTCTTTTCCTCCACACTGTAGTAGTATTGCAGGTGCATTGCAAAACACTCACCAACATCAACAGGAAGAGAACACACCAAATCTGCATGTGTGAGGAAGAACAGGTGTTTATTGCTGCAGAGGAATAAAATAGAACAAGAGCTGTTCCTCAAACATTTTCTTCTCTCTCTCCTCCTCGCTCTCTCGCACACACACACACACACACACACACACACACACACACACACACACACACACACACACACACACACACACACACACACACACACACACACACACACACAGACACACACACACACACCACACACAAACACACACATATATAACAATATTGCTCCAGAACATGGCTGCTACTTCCTGCTTACCTCCTTCTGGATAGAGTACAGTGGAATCAGGAGAACATGCCATCACACAATCCCGATCACTTTCAAAGTTGTTAAAGTTGCCTCCTTCTCCTTTGTAGAAAAAGGGGATGCAGGATTTGTCGCCTGAACTAAAGTAATACCTCAGGAGATGCTGCTCCCCTTCCCCCTCGGTCATAAGCTCCTCGCATTTTGGATCTGGAGGAACAAATATGGGTGTCTGCTTCAAAATGCCCAGGCTTAGACTATACAATCCACAATCAGAAGTGAGTTGGAAGTCAACAACTTGACCGAAAAAGCATTACTTGGGCTGGAATTTAAGCTGAGGTGTAACCTGCCAGTAAAAAAAAAAGGAGGTGACTGTGCACTCTTACGTATTTCGGTCATTGGTGTGTTGAAAGTAGGCCTGAGCTTAGTTTTCAGTTAGTATGAGACATACAGACATTTCATGTATTCTCATGTACATGTATATATTATAACTTTTACAGCCTGGTTGTCATAATTTAGCTTACATTAAAACTCTTCTGTAACATGATTGCCTGGTAAAAAGCCATGCTAAAATGCACACATAGCACCTACTAGTCTTCGAAGATAAAATTTCACAGTGAACTTACCCACGGACATGGTAGAAACAAACATCCACATCAAGAGAAAACACCCGAAATATAGTTTATCCAGCATGTTGAATCGGCTCTTCACAATAAAACTGAGCAAAATCCACAGACAGCGCTCGTGTAGTGCTTCAAGGCTCAAATGGAGAACAATTCAGTTGGTCACCCTGACCTTCAGACTCATCTATTTGAGTGCTGGTTTTTATGGCTTAGCTGCGCCCTCGTACTGTAGTTTCAGTCATAAAACTGGTGCGATACATCAGAGTTTCAATCATGTAACAGGTCAATTATTGTCCCGATATGGCAATGGTTTCTGACGTGCTAGTTTCATCAAAAGAAGAGAGAAACTGTCCCACACAGACACACTTAGACAAAAGAGGAAAACATCTCTGTGACAGAATCTGTGTAGTGTTGCAGTCACTGGCCCACACTGGCAGTCATGGCACACATCGCTCTGGCAATGTAAACTGGACAAATGTTGAAACTAAAGAGTTCAAACAAAACTCGGCTAAATATAAGGGTCCACAAATATTATATGAAAAGTAGGTTTTGCAATTATTGCAGGGATTTACTACAGTTTCCGGTTCCAGTTCCAGCTGTTTAAAGGTAGGGTCTGTATCTCTACATGAACAGACTACAAATAATATGGTGTCTGTCAAGAAGACCAGTCTGCATCTCACACTGGGAACACACCTTTAACACTTTGAGCATGCCACACAGGATAAGAATAATAGAATAATGTAAGATATCAGTTAATAAAACTGAGGGAATTAATTGAAAGACTGTATTTTGTAAAAGTAAACAACTATGTCCAAGAAACTTCTGTGTATGAATATATAACAATATAGAAGGAACTCTTCCTGTAATTCTAATTTGTAAATAGAGATTGATGGAGATCATTTCCAAACACTGTTAATGACTTAAGAATATAATAATCAAGTGCCTAGTATTATTAATTACCTTATATGAATCATGTACTTATGTTAGCAGGAACATGGCTTTTCTACGTGTGTAACTTATAATATTAGGTGCCACTTAGTCTGCATATGTACAAGAGCATGTTTAGACCAGAGGTGATAAGAAGGGTCGAACTGTGCTTCTTCCGACCTTGCAAAACTTCCATCTTTGCCTCGGACGTCAGAAATCCACCACGTGGTTATCCCTGCTGAAAACTAAACTTCTGTCTATATAAACCTTGTGCGATGTGTTTATCATGCCTTCACTTGTGCTGGGAGTGAGCCTGATTGCAATTGTTGTGTGTCTAATAAATATACTTATATGCAGCTCCGGAGTCCTGAGGTAACTAGGGTGAATTTTCACCTATCAGAGATCACACCAGAAAGGGGAAACTGTTCAAAGGTCTTTGATTATAGTAGGTTACCTATTAGTTTCGATGACTGTCAAGCTTAACAAGAAGACTGAATGATATAATTAGAGACAGATTTAAATTTTTAGATTTGAACACTCTGCTTTCGGTATGTGCAACTCCAAACATGGATGTATTCTCTGCACGGTCATCCAGTAAAATTACAGTTACCTCTATAAAAGGGTACTTATCTTAAATTTACATTTTTAATCGCACCAGGCAAGAGTATTGAATATATGGCGCTCTCTAGTGGCAAAACATTCACTTGCAACTGAAGCAAACACATTTTATTGTCTACAGACATACACTTTATCCTACATGTTGTTGTAACGAAAAGAACATTAAAAAAACCCAGACAAACAAATAAACAGAAAACAATATCACCATGATGCACAAAGGAAAAAGTCATTTGGCAAAAGTATCTTTTGGCAATGTAAAGTTGTCATGAATGCAAGTCTCCCTTCTGATCTTAAGTATATAGTCGTATAGCACCGTGGTTATTCAGCTTGTAAATGCTTCGGTTGTGCAACACACATCAAATGAAGGTGTCAAATAATAACAAGACCTCCAAGGATGTCAAAACACCATGCTCCCACGAGATCGTTGCATACTGTGAATGTTACCAGTGTGTTTTTACAGGAAGTTGTACACTATGCCCCCATGGTAGTTTAAAAAAAAAAAACCCCACTCAATGGAAAACACATGGAAAGCTCAGGAGGATTCACCTCTAATGAAACTCCTGAGAGATGACAGCAGTGAGGAGGAACTATCTTACCTTTAAACACGAGTAAAGACACAGTCATTTAAGCTTTTAGCTAAAGTTTTATTGCAATAGAAGTGGTTATATTTGAACAACTAAAATATTTCTTATAAAAACTCTGTAAGATATAAAATAATATAAAAGCAGCACAGTATTTTAAAAACACACTTAATGTTAAGGTGAAATAAACAATGCATAGAGCACATGTATAAACGTATAACTAGTGCTGTATATGCCTGAGAGACAATGCATAGGCCTAGATGAGCACATGTATGAACTCATAGCTACTACTGTATATGCCTGAGAGACAATGGCTAGCAGTCATCCTAGAAAGAGCAGCAGTGTAAATGGAGTTAGTTTGCAGAGGTAAAGGAGAGCATTCTACCCCTTAAAGTTCTGGAAAATCTCTGCCACCTCTAGCCAGTTTCGGAAGCAAGCCAGGCCCTGGTCCCTGATCTGCTTTCGGCCTTTGTCTGTGATCACCTCGCCGTTCTCTTTCACAATCACCAGCTTTGGCACAGCGGTGATGTTGAACCTCTTCTTGAGGTCACTGCAAGAGAAAAACAACACTGTTTTACCAAAAGAGACCAGTTGTTACAGCATTGTATGGCCCCTCTGTTCATATATGATTTGTTTGTTCTGAATTTGAGGAGAGATAGGCCTACATCTTTATTCTCTGTGGCATGATTCTCTACTTCTGAGAAGATTTTTACAGAATAAAATGCAATGCTTACATCATACTAATTATGATGAGCAGATGGCTTGCCAAATAGGTGTTAGGCTTACACTACAGGGGTATTATAACAGTACTGTTTTCTTTCCTTCATAAGGGCAAACTCGAAAATAGTCAAAATAGAGTTTTGGGATGTCTTGAAACTCGAAATAGAGTTTGGGGATGTCTGCCTTCACACCAAGGGTGAAGAAAGCAGTTGAACATCTATTTATAAACCTAATCCTCGTTGGTGAGATAACCTGGGTAAACCTCTTACAGAGAAAGAGCTTTAACCATATTGTGCAGGGTACTCATATGATTGCTCGTTCAAATAGAGGAATGAATAACACAGAAAACACACTGACTTGTTAAGAATAACAGCTTGTGAATGAGAGAAAAACGTGAAAAGAACTGACACAAGTCAATAGTGCAATCAGACTTACTGTTTATATTGATCTGTCCACGGCAACGCAAGCCAGTCACCATGCATGTCATGGTAGTATTCAACCATGTCCTCTGTGGACTTGTCAGATGATACAAAGACAATCTCAAGCTGTGCAGGTACGTCGGCCTCTTCTACCAACTCAGTGTAAAAATCACAGAGGATGGGCGTGAAGTCCCGACAAGGTGGGCACCATCCAGCCGAGAAGTATATACCTACTACTTTGTTTCGCAGTGCCACTTCTGGATCAATGACATCCCCATCCTTGTTGACGAGAGCTCGACCTATAAACACCTCCACCATTGCTGGAGGCAAAACCATAAACGTGTTAAGTTAACGTTATCTATGCTACGTTATAAGCCCGTGATTCTACGAGTTAAGAATTATCGTGCATTTGCTAATGTAGCTGCGTTACCAAGGTAGCAACTCGGTCAGCAAGATATTATTCTTTCCCCTTCTTACTAAGTTATCTTTTGAAAGAGTGAGACCTGGATCTGCACAACTTCCGCAACTGGTTGCTGAATCTATGTCCTGGGAATATTCCACGGGAGTATTCTCTGGAAGTCAAAGTCCTCAGCGGTGCAAGTGGAGGGTTACTGTGAAGCTAGCCTCACAGTTCTTCTCACAACAACTGTCAGTGAGTCTGGTGAAACTGCAATTGGTAAGAGAAAAATATGGATCCTCCCTTTTTGTAATGACAGACATCTGAGACAGCCAATGAGCTTAGGCTACTCAGTGGTTGCCAAATGGTTTGACGTAACAAGTGCGTTTCGAAGTGATTTATGTCCATTCAGATCTCAAACGATGAACAAAAAAACTCCATCAAACCAACCATCCTCCTGCTATTCCCAAAGTCCATGTGTTAAGAGTATACAATGTTGCTGGGCATAGGGTTTCTGTGCAAAAAAGCCAGCCAGAGGGAGCGGAGACAGGAAAGACACGAACCTAAGGGAAGAAGAGAGGAAAAGAGTGCAGAATAAACAACAAGATAAATGGAGGGGGAGAACAAATTAGGCAAGTACAAGTGTATAAGGCAATAATGCATACTCAGCAATAAAGCAGGTGGAAGCATACATCAAGCAAGAAACCAATTGCAACACACAGACTAGTTCTAACTAGTTCATTTGCTTGAGGCCTACTCTACAGTCACTGAGCCAAAGTTAATTAGTGAAAGGTTTGTTTAAAGCCGACCAACAGCATTGTCGAGCAACATTTGTACATTTGTAGTGGAAATTATTCTGTTTAAGCTCCAAAGGTTTTCACCCTCAAAATAGGGGCTTGTTATAGGGTCCCCTGTCCCCTTTTTGGCAGACAGCATTGCAGGACCTAGTTCCAGCTTTACCCTAAGGAGAGGGATTCTGAATTTACAGGCTCAATGGAAAGAGCCAATATGGAGAAAATCTGCTGAAGTTGTTCAGTTGTTGTTAATATACAAGTAAAAGAATTTCATAGCAAACCAATTAGTGCATTATTACTTAATATTTCCATATAGAAATTAGGCAAATAACCAACGGAAGAACAGTTACCATGACTTTTCTGATTTCAGCCTTTCCTGATTTCAATATTCTGTGAACATATTCTGTAACAGTACGTCAACCTTAAAGCTAACAAGTCCTGTATCAAACACACATTTTTGGTGCTAATGTTAAGCTAAGTTACAAATGAAAACACAGTAGACATATGCTTACATAAGACAATGCTAAGAAATAAAAGAAAATCATTTTTAATCTTTGATCTATCCACCAGGTCGATGACACCCCCAAAGTGCATGCACACACTCTTGTACACACAATATAAAGCAAAGATTTATTTGCAAAAACATGAGTACACAATGTCACATAACGTTTTTATTTTTTAATGTTATAAGGATAGACTTACATAATAATTATAAAAATTACTTACAGAATTAAGTAACAGTTTTTAAAATGTGTTTATACTTCTAAATGCAAATAAAATGGAGTATCTACATGTTTGAAAACAGACAAAAAATGTGGTCCAATAGAAACCATATAGCTAGTCCAAAAAGAGAAGCAACTATACATGTATCTGTGACCATCAAATTGCACTGTATTTTACAATGTATTTCAAACAACAACAGCATCTCAAAGGGACCATATTTATTATACTGTCATTTGCCGCACACAACCAGTACTGTAAACGAAATCTTACTGAACCTAGCGTGTATTTATTCTTTAGTTTGTGAAAATGTACAGTTTAATCCGATATGTCATGAGAAGGACTCAATTACATACACGCACACATGCATACACCCTTCATATATAAATCTGTATACGGTTTCATTTCCCTCACTCTCCCTATCACATAAGGCTGTTTTCTTTTTTAGATGTTTTAATTATGGCACTGGTAAAGGATACGTTATAAATAATTAGTCTTTGTGTAGAACAGGAGCACTGTGTAAAAGATATGATCCCTCAAATGCTGTGTAACACTGGAACTTCAATCCTGTTGGCACTCCACATACAACACCAGTGCATTTGATTCTATAGAGCATCGTACAAAATAAAATAAAAATACTTTGTTGTTTTTCTTTTTTTTTTGAAGAAATGCAAACAAATATAAAGGGAACTTCCACAATTAGCAATACAACATAAAAATCTCTGATTTTTAGGGAACAGGTAACTGAAATGGAGACAAAAAACACATGCATCACACTAACTTACACTTACAGGTTCTACTCATGCAAAAAGAAGGGTCTAGAGTTCCTTTTTTTTTTCTCGAAACTTTCCACGTCGAACCTACATCAAAACACAGTACGATACTACAGTAGGTAAATGTAAAAGGCCAGTCCATAGAAGGAGTCTTTTAGTTGTTTTTACTGAAGGTCCTCTCTTTGAATAAGGACAGGTGGCACCACTGGGAATAAGACAGATCCCTACTGACTGAAGACACTGCATGTACGAAAAGCCGTGATGAGTGATGACTATGCACACTGCTGCTTTCGTCACACTGAGGGGCTCGGAGGCTGACCTGTGATTGGATGGATAAGCAACGCAGCAAGGACCAGCTATGACCACGTTAGTTATCCTTTGCAGCACCATGTGATTATCAGGTTGTTTCCATACTCATGTTTGAATTAGTATTTTGGTTAGACAGGCTGTCACTTTCAGTTAACGTCTCAGGATCAGCAATGCAAGTCTCCAACATCAAAACAGCTACGTCAGACTAGATTGGATTGTGGGAACTAAAACAATAACAAACCTGCGGGTGACAACGTCATGAGTGTGCCATGAACAAAAAATGACCAAAAAAAAAAAAGTCTACCTCCCCATCAGCTACAAGGCAAGTACATGTTTTTTTTTTTTCTGTCACAAAAACACAGGACACCGTTCAAGCCACTTCAGAGACTTGGCTGGTGTGCATGTAGTGCAGTCACAGAAAAGGCGGATAGGGAGCGAAACGCGTGTGAGGGCTGAACACACTAGAACACTACGCTGTGAGGTAATGAGTAACATCTGGGACTTCCTTTTTTTGAGAGTCTGCTGGGCAGCTCGAAGAAACATTGTAACATTCCAAAAGGGGGCCCTGGTCATCCGGTGCACTACCTTCTGCTAGCAAAATGGAAATGATAACAAAATACTTAAGATGGCATAAGAATGTAGCGTTAAATGATGACTAACCAATCAATGGTTTACTGTGAGGCACAAACGATTAGGCTCAAATTGAGGCAAAATGGAGAATCAAGAAGGCTCATATGTTTTTTTAAACAAATATCTCAAACATTAAAACAAATTGGAAGAACAATGCCCTCCAAACACTTGCCTTTTCTAATTATCTTTACCTAATTTGTTGAGTGTGGTCTGAGAAAATGAAACACTACACAAATCTCTGTAGTCTGAATACTTTTTGAAGGTATGAATAACAGTTTGAGATGATGCAGACAAACCTTTTAATTTTAAAATAAAAATTTAGTAAATAAAAATGCACCTAAAGATAATGCAAAAATATGTTTTAAAAGGAAAACGATGTGCAGAAACCATCACTTTGTGAACTTGTGAAGATGATACAAATAACCATTGTGCTATTCATGATTGTTACTGTTCTTAAATAACACATAACCAACAATGAAATAGTTAGGGAACTTTAAAAGACATACTTAAAATTCTGTCGACTGAAACATGAAACAAAGGCAATAAAAAAAAAAGTAATTTCAAAAAGCATTCAAAGTGACCGAATCTAAGTAACATTTCAAGTGCTCCAATCCTCTCTTTTACAGAGATAATCTGACATTTAGTGCTTAAGACAAAACCGCAATTAAACAAGCTGCGTCAGCATAGAATTGTAGGTCTGCAATATTTTGAGTATACTGCGTATCAAGAACAGACACAGAGACAAGTAAAAAATTATAATTATAATAATAATAAAAAAAAAAAAAAAAAAAAAAACAGTAACCAAAACAATACAGACCAGTGCTGGGATTTGCACACTGCATACATCAAGTTCCTAAAAGAAAAACAAACAAACATAAATAACCATTTTCTCAGATCTCTGATAAAGTGTGACTGGGTGATGCAGGTCAGAACGGAACAGCATGGAAACCAGACAGGTGTGGGAGGCCTAACGACAGTTGCTGGGAGTGCTGCAGTCAGTCATTGGCCAGATTGAACCCAATCCCAAACAAGGACAAGAGCTGACTCATAATACGCAGAGTGCAAAGTCCCATCAGGCATGATGATGGTGCATCTTACAAGATCTTCTTCTTAAGGTTTGTTAAGGTCAGGCCGCCTTAAGAGAACTCGGTTCCTTCAGCCATTTCTTCCTGTGTGACAGCTGAGCGTCATGCTACACAGAGCTCCCCGTCATGCTTCCGCTCCCAAAACAATCAGACGCTCAACTAGTGGCAATCCAAAGGCTCCAGTGAAATGTCCCATCTCGTCTCAGGTAAGGATGTCACAATGAAACGCTTTGAGAAAAATGTTTGGCAAAAGTCGATGGAATATGTTTTTTTTTGTTTCTCAGCCAGATCCTCTCCTCCTACTCCAAACTAACCGCAACCAACTTCCACTCTCAACCGGGGCCCTGACTCATTGCACCGGCCTAGGAGGTTTTTACCAGGTCGTAAACGTAGATGTGAAAATCGTCATCGAACTTGATGAAATAGACAGAGGGCTTGGCTTCAACCTGGTGGATGACCATGCCAGTCCGTTTGGAGCCGTCCTCTTTGGCGTACTCCACTTGTTTTCCCACCAGGCTGTCCACCACCTCCCCAGGCTCCCGCTCCGCAGGTGGGGAGTCATCTAAGCAGGAAATCAGAATCAGAATCAGAATCAGAATCAGATTCAGGTTTTATTGGCCAAGTAAGTTTGCACAAACAAGGAATTTGACTTGGTAAAGTGACTCTCAGGGTGCTTACACAAAATATACATTTACAACACAATACAAAACAAACACAATCTAAAACAAACAGTGCGATGGTCTAAGAAGTTTAAGAAAGTATATACAGGAGCTGTGAATTGTTACACAACAATAGTGCAAAGAAGAAGTGGAGAGTGCAAGAAGTGCAGGGATAAATATATATGCTACAGTGGGTTTGCTGTTCAGTAATGACAAAGATGATCAAGATCATTTGAATCCTTCAACAGGACCAAATCATGGCCAGGATTTAAAGGTGTTGTTCACAAAATACATGCTGAGGCCCAGGTGGGGTGATCTCTGTGGGCTGGGGGAATGTCTGTGATGGCTATCATTTCTTGGGATGAATCAATACCTGTTTATTTCTTGAGGCACTACTGCTTGCATATGGTTACTGTGTCTGAGTCTGTGCCCATGTGCAATGTGTCTGTAGTAAGTGCAGGAATCACCATCATCACCATCATCATCCTGACAAGAAATTAACTTTGCCGTGTTGTAAGATTAGGCAGAAACTCAAACTTTGGTCAAACCAAATGCTACGAGTTTGAGTTGCATCTTCATTGAGCTGCATTCTTTTGCATGAAAGGTGCTATATAAATAAAGTGTTATTATTATTATTATTATTATTATTATTGAATGGAAAAGACAGCATTGGTTATTTTCGCAGGAGGAAATTCCTGCAAATGTCTCTGTATGTATGTGTGTGTACTTATATGTGTGTGTGTGTATATATATATACATATATAGTTTGTAATAGTTTAGTTCAGAATTGTCAAATAAAATACAAATGTGATGCCACCCAATGACTGATTTCTTGTGTTAACCTTGCTGGTTTGCAACAGTCACTCACGTTAACGCCTACATAGTTATTGTATGTGGATTGATAACGCAATTGCATTTACGCTTGTGCTCAATAATAACAATCCGTCCTCAATGCATCTTGAGTGCATTTATACTTGTACTAGTCAAGCACTATCCAATTGCAATCTGGTCACCCAAAATGCATTTTAATGCCAGGTGTAAAAAGCCCCGATATGTCTGGATTGATGATTTGATCATTTGCAGTCAGTATTAACTTACTTGAATCAGGCATGATGCGGAGATCGCCGTCCTTGTAGTCATCTAAGAGTTGATACATGTATAGCACCGGGTCCTTCTCGTAGGTGATGTAGAACCAAGTGTTCATAATGGGCGCTCGGGCCAGGACCATTCCCCGCCACTCATCCTTAGAACCTTCATCCGTCTCAAACATGTGTTCCACTGCCTTCCCGATCATAGTGTCTGCCAGTTGGGCGTCACTAATGCGCGAGGACGCTATCAGATGACAAAATCAGAATAAAAGAAATAATGTTTTAAAAGTGAACGTATTAGAAGTGAATTCATTCCTAGGACGAAAGGAAAATGATTCTGTTCATTATCACTGTGGCCCTCTGGAAATCATACCCACAATGTATGTATTACGAACATTAAATGCTGACGGGGAAAATTATTATATATATTTTTTTGCCTGCTGTCACACTAAAACTTGTAATAATACACTTACGGCCAATGATATACCACAGATACGTTTGCATGTAAGGCGCTTGCTTCACATCACAACAGCGACACCTGCCGCCGTAGTATTTTCAAGCTATACCACTCACACTGTATTTTGTGTAATTACGTCAGAGTTTTATCCTTTTTCGGTCTACGTGCACCAGGTCATTAGTTTTCTTCCGTAATTGCGTGGCCTGTGGCTAGCCTAGGACAAGAGACTATACCGGTTTGGCTTAATATACTACATGCTGCAAGTACGGATTTTGCCAAATATAAAAATAATTCAAAATCAAAATTTCGTACCCTACCTTTCACCTTTAAAGGCTGAACTATCGGAGACCTTGTGTAACTCACCAAGCCTGTCAGGCAGCACCTCAAGGCCCTGCACCCGCTCGTCCTTGTGTAGCTCCAGTCCGTAAACGCAGTCGAAGCCGTCGTACTTGATCAGGTAGAGTGAGGGGTTAACTGGCACCTGGTCCAACACAGTTCCCTTCCACTGCGAGGCCGTACCGCTGCCCTCCTTCCAGATGTGCTGTATACGGCAACCCACAATGTTTCTCCGCGGCTGCGACACAGGTTTGTTTGGTCCCAGGCTGGCCTTGTGTTTTCTGCAAACACACAAAAAACACACCACACCTAGGTGACTCCGATTCAAGGGGAGTTTGAACTTTTGATAAAAAACAAGGACCTTGACCACCCAAGGTCAGGCTTCTATTTCAGACTGTCTCGTTTTTCTAAGACTGCTCTTCAGCAGTATCTGTGCTTGTGTTGTCAGCTAAACTTCAGGCAATGCTCCAGTGCTTCTGGAAAAACAGCAGAGCACTAACAGCTCTTGTGCTTGAACTTGGCAAAACTATCTTGAAGCAACTTTTCTTAGAATGTTTGTTCAAGTTTGTTTTTGTCCTCACATAAGTTTAAGTGTTACCATTATTTCTGTTAACAATATTAATTATGTTTATTAATTGTAAATCCCTCATATGCAAACCCTCCTGGTAGATGGATGTGACCGCCTGAAATAAGATTTGTGTCAGGATATCGGTTGGTATTGATTCATTTTATTGAAAATGCTTATTGGTTTTGTTTGCCAATAGCTGTTCCTTTCCTTTCTGGTGGAAGACTGAGGTGCTGTGGGCTAGGTCATGAGGGCCACTGCATCAGCCTGACAATCTACAAAACTGCCAATTCCTTATGTGCAGATATGCTGTAAACATATTCAAAGTTATATATAATGATTTGCTTAAGTAATCATCCGAGTTTCGATTGTATCCAAAAATCAAAGAAATTGTAATAAATATCTACCATAGAGACGAAGCACACAGTATGACTCACTTTGTTGAATTTGTTTTTTACATGAAAAAGACACTAATCTCCATGGCTCGGACCTTTCACCATGAAAAGACATCTTCTGCTTATACATCAAACGTCTATTAAAACACCCCTATCAGTCTTCATGCATTAGATCACACAAGAGACATTTTGTCCTAGTTGTAAAACCACTAGCCATTAGCCACCATTATTTAATTCAGCAAATTAAGAGTAAGATAAACCAGTGCTAGTTCACCAGTGGTCCTTAGTTAGCTGTTGAAGATTTTCACTTTTTCTGTAGGCCTATTCAAAGTCAATTCATCAAATAATAAATGTTTAGGCCTAGCCAAGATCAGAACGCCTAGGCCCTTGTTTTAAATGGAGGCCATCCATCCAACAAACCAACCGTATCCTGACTCAGAAACCAGGTATGAAGACAGCAGACAATAAAATAATGGCATGAAATATAGCCTATGTTCTCTTTCTCTTGAAATCTCCTGTAGAGAGTTGAGTTGCTGGAGGGTTCTAGTGAAGGTCAGTGCTATAATAAAGCTATAGTCAGCACGCCGCTGACATTTTGCTACATTTTTAGACATGCTTAATCCTAACGTTTTCAAAGTGTAAAAACAAAGGTCCAACTATTCACTCATGAGATTGACACATAGGCTCATGTGTGTGACAGTTTAACATAACACAACAACAGTGAGTGACCCACAGTAACATCAATCATTGATAGCTGTGGATATGTAGTGTCAACTGATTGATTATCAATTAATGAACATTCTACAATTAGCTTATCCAACACTGTAGAACTAGTATGGAACATCTGCAGTGCATGAGGACGATGGCATGACAGCAGAGATGGACAGCAAGCATAGCAGTTGAAGATTGCATACCTCATCAGTCTTTTTCATAAAGATTTCATAAAGAAGTTGATTCAGAGCAATTTCCACGACTTCTATTCAATTTCATCAACTTTCAAATCCTTGAAATAGTTTGTCACAAGATATATGGGATCCCTGGGTACTAGTCTTTATGTTTTATGTTTATCTGATGTCTATTTTTATGTGGATCACGTAATTTCTTTGCTGTTAAGCACTTTGAGCTGCATTGTTTTTTATGAAAGGTGCTATACAAATAAAGTTTATTATTATTATTATTATTATCTCAGGAGTGAGGAGCGTTGGACTTACTTGTGGGAGTTCTTCTTCTTCATCATATTTGCAGACACACCTGCATGCCCTACAGCATCCCAGTCAAACAAATAAGAACAGAAATGAAATAAGAATAATCGCAAAACACCACTGAACATTTGTGTAAACTGACTATGCGTGTTTAGTAACATCCGTTAGGTATTACCTGCATCAGCTCGTGATCTCTGTCCTGCGCTCTTCCCGAATGGGGTCTTCATTCATCTGGGTGTGGGGTGCAGCCAGGCTGCCAGACTAGGGTGAAAAAGTCACTGGTGTACCTTTTAGTGGGCACGCAGCTTTACTGGGGGAAACCTCTGGTGCAGCGCCCCAGATCTGCGTGAAAACGGAGGCGTGATCACAACTCCTGGCATCCAGTCCAACGTAACAGAAATGGAAATGGGGGTAATTGGGTGCGACCACTGGTACACGAAAGTCCGCTACCTTCTCCAGTCAGGAAGTGGGGGTTCTGGGCAGGAGGGCTAACACTGCCGCCCCACCCCTCTGACACAGCGGTGTGGGAAACGCCCAACAGGGTTTTGGGTACTACCTAAAACCTGACAGAAGAGGGTAACAGAAATACATTAGAGCTCAAAAAATGATAAAATTAGCATGGCTAATATTTATGATCGCCCTTACTGGCTGTACAGATGGAAATCACTGACTAATTAAAGCGCAGATTTTTTTATATCTCTATAAAAGCGTCATTACACACACACACCAAAACACATATGCGCACACACACACACACACCAAATCCTCAAGGTGCCTTTGTGTGTAAAAGCTTTTGAAAAATAAATAGGCTAACTTCCTACTTCTGGAAATGGATTCCATGGCAACAGTCCAGAGTGTGTGAGTGAAAGAGAGCGAGAGCGACAGACAGAAAGAAAAAAAGCTGTATGAGAAGCTAAACTTGGAGTGACTTGTGATCTGAGCTGACTTTAAAATATCACCATCACTAATTAGTATTGAATCAATATACAAAAACAAGCAAAGCCTTTTCAATGGTGCACTGCACATTATTAACCACAACCAGTAAGTGATTAGCACTAAGAGTTCATGTGGCAGTGTTTTGATACTTGACAGTCAGGGTGCAAAATGAGCACCCGACAAGCACCAATGGTGGGTAGATTTCTGTGATGGTAGGTGAATGATGGCAGTTACTCCGCCACTCTGGCATGTAAAATATGGGTGCTGTTCATCTTTGGAAAATATTTTAGTGGTCTGTCTCTTCAATCTGATCTTGTTATAAAAGCTTGCGATATCTATGCAGTAGGCAGATGGGGAGACACAAACAAACAGTCCCTCTAGTTTTTCGCGATTCTGCTATCGCCATATTTAAAGTAATTTCTTCCACAATGCTGCATATTCTGTTTATTTACCGTATAAATTGCACATAAAATTGCAGAAAACAAGCCTTGATGTTAAATCCCACTTCTTCTGGCCTCCTGGTGGTGGTATAAAGTTATGCACAGTCAGTCATGATTCTCACTGACATTTACATTTACATTCAGTCATTTAGCAGACGCTTTTGTCCAAAGCAACGTACAAGGGAGAGAACAGTCAAGCTAAGAGCAATAAAAAGCATGGTGTAACAATAAATACTACTTTACTACTTCACTGATACTGCTTCATGTCCTATTCACTTGGTGTCATGGGTCCAATCGCAATGCCCCCCCCCCCAAAGCCTAAGCCCTGGACCCTCACAGACTTGATGGACGTTACCTGGTAAGCGAATAAGTGAGAGAGGCTGCACGGGCTTGAAATAGTATAAATAGTAATGGGACAGCACGTTGCGACAGTTACATTTATGGCAGTTGTTCAGTTTTTTTAAGGCTTCTGTTCTTCCCCTGGGAACCCCGTGTTTCATGTCACAATGCTCTGAACTGTGGGTAATTCCCTCAGGCAAAGCCTGCAGAAATGTGCATAAAGGGCTCTAAATGTCTGCGAGAGATCCCTTATGCACTTGACGATTTGACAATGGGACCGCCCTCACAGATTTAGCAGTAACGCACCTCAAAGTCCCTGAGTGTGGACATTGGGATAGGTGATTAGATGGACCAACAACCGCACTGAAGTTAGCTTGATATAGGACATTCGCCTCACAGTGACATTCACGGTGGGCTACTACTGTTTACTACCTTGGCAACAACCAGCGTGACAGAAATGTTCGACAGAAACCACAAGTTTAACCCTAAATTTACGAATGTGATTACTCAATACGTTGAATGAATGCTGACACCCAAATTGAGTAATGCTACTCATGCCCATCCCAAGCTACTAGCTATTTATTCATCTTCTAAATCGAAATAGAAACCATATTCTCGTTTTAGAAGAGGTTATTCAATTTTGTGACTGAATCAATGGATGTGGCTTTTGTATTTGGTATAACTATCCAATATTTGGAATTTGGATTGCAGTACCCATTTTAAACGCTTGCTGTCAGTGTTTCATGTTGTTCCTTGAAATACCAATCAAAGGCTAATTTTCACAATGCACTTAGCGATTCCTGTACCAAGTTGTGTTTAATGACATGTGTTAAGGCTGTGACACACCAGGCCAACGGTCGGATATCCACCTCTTCCTTACTTTTTTCTCAACCAAAAGACCAAGGGTTGACAATGCCAGTGCCATTTGCAACTTCTTATCAGATGTAGCTATATTACGAAACACTTCTGTGGTGAGCAAAAGTGGAACTGTGCAACTTTTTGAACCAGACAAAGGCATTGCAACAGTTGCCGTTCATTGCCGCTAGTTCTTCTATGACAATTTGGTGTCTGGTTTAGTGATTCCAGTGCCAGTTTGTCTTTGATGTGTTAAATATTCAGTGGGAAACTAGTCGTCTGTGGACATAAAGATCACATCCGTTAACCCTCACCTACATTTACCCAAAATTGAATTTGTCTTGCATGTTCTGAATAATGCGATCTTAACGAAATGGCTTGCAGTATGATTTTGGACCACACTGCAAAATAGCGAGTTTGGCGAAAATCCTTTTTTCATTTGCCTTATAATAATAATAATAATAATAATGCATTTTATTTGTAACGCACTCTTCATTCAAAAGAATCTCAGAGTGCCTTATGGTGATTACACCAAAATCTGACGGCTACGGTTTGTTTGAGATTGTTGACAAGGATTCGCCTTTTAACAATTTCAGGGTTTTAGGGTGGAGCTTTGCATTAGTGGTAATTTTTAAATATAAAAGGCATCACAACATTGTCATTGTACACAAAGTTGTTAACTGTGGCTTTCAATGTTTCATTTTTAATACCATGCTCCTTCTGTCTGCCACCTCACTTGGAGATCAGATCACAGGACAGGCCTCAACATGAACTTTACATTATTCATTAAGCTGATCCATAATACATCAACTGTAGCGAGATCTGCCAATCAGAGTGAATGCTCACATATGGCGTCATCCATTCAGGAACCTGCCAGAGGAACAGGTAACATAAAAGGTGTCTGCTTCGAGTCGCTGCACAGGCAGTATGTCGTATTCTTCTGTCAATAACACTGTTTTCATTTTACCTTCAGACAAACTTTATCATTTTAGAAATTATAAAAAAAAAAAACTCAAGAGTAAAGTGTGTTCTGACACAGGTACAAAACTGAGACTGGACAAAATGTCATGATGTTCAGCAGGTTTCAAGTACTTTGGTCCTGGTGAAATACGTGTCTAAACAAACATTGTGTCTGTTTGCAATAGATAAATTTGGGTGTTGTGCTCACTTCCTGATATGGGTGATATTTGCAGACATGGCCGAGAGGTCATCAGTGAAAAGACAAGCTTGCCAAAATATGGAAATGTAGAAGATTTCACTTGTCATAGCTGTTGTTCACTAAAGACTTTGACCATTTTCATGTTTGTCGTTTTAATGTCACTAGGTCAACCAAATTCTACCGTTTCAGAGTTTTTTGAATTATTATTATTATTATTATTATTATTATTATTATTTTAGTAGGAACACCGGTGACAGAAGCCCCAATGACAGAAGCTCCAGTTATGACACCATGTGACTCAGTTGAATACTTGAGTGCCATATGTTGGCAAACCCAATTTAATTAACTCCTTAAATCTGAACCGTGACAGAAATCAGTATTAATTACATTTGAGAGACAAATGTACATATTTGAAAATGTTTCTGCTTGCAAAGCTTGCCAAACTACAACAGCAGTGAAAATATCAAAACCCACTAGGTGTTAAAACAACAACTTGTCTTATGCACCCTCGCAACATCAAATTGATCACAAGTATGAGCTCCTACATCGTCCAGACACACACACACACACACACACACACACACACACACACACACACCTTTCTGAAATGATGCCACTGTTGAGGTGCAGTGACACAGAGGATGAGGAAGAACTCATCAGACTGGAAGCAAAGAAGAGAAAATAGATTCCCCAGTTGGGGTGACTTTGGCTATGAGAATGATTTAGTGATCGGTCAATTGTGGAGTAAAGACTCGTAGAAGGGCCCTGGAGACAGTGGAATGAAGTGACCACAAGGCCTCAATTAATCTCAACAAGCCCTACGTGATGAAACATTCTGGTGTGTCAGAAAGTCCATTTTTTACTCTACTTGCTGATAATGAAAGATAGTGTTCCACCATTGTGTTTGGTGCTTTCCAGCTGGAGATAATCCACTATTTACCCTACTGTCTGACAAAGATACAAAGATCATGCACATAATTATCCCACCCATACTCAATACCTATGCAGTTGATTCAAATGTGGAACAACGTGAATGTCTACTATGATGTGAAGTAAAGTCATTTTACCCTATGTAGCCTAATACACAACAGGCTCCATTTTACCTCTCAAATTTTGTTTTGCTGAACATGGATGTTAACTCACATTAAATCTGGCCAGTGAAAGCGGTGGTTAGGAAGGGTCTAAATATACCAGAAAAAAAGGAGTTACATCCGTCACAATGCAGAACTGATATTTCCTATGACAGTAAAATGTCGTTGACATTTCTAGGCAGACACCAGCATCAAGTACATTTCTATACATTATGCATATCCCCACTGAGGCATAGGAAAATGCAATAAAAATATAAAAGGGAGTATTTGGCTGTGTGCCTAGCGTGGTCAGATAAACAGGACCAGAAACCCTGCCAATCATGCAAGCACCAGTCCCACCAATACACATTCTGAAGAGTTGCAACTTGAAATTTCTGTGGAAAGAATGTCCTTTCCTCTGTTCTGTTCCCTTGACAACAACTGGAGGTCAAAAGAATAGATGGCCTAACCTTAGCTGTTCTGAAGGAGAGGCTTGAAACACAGGGTTGCATTTATCTACAAACTTACTTCATTGCTCATTAACGACTCAACAGATAGGTCCTGGGGTCATAACTACATTCTCTCTTGGAGGTTATACATATATATATATATTTTTTTTTTTTTTTTTTAAACCAAGGGTTGTCTAAATAACTGTATTTTTTTTACTCCTGTTCCATTTCGCACATACACCTTCATTGACTTGACTAAAATGTAACAGTACTCCTGAACGTAAGGCAGAGATGACTTCAGTATTGTTAACATACCTTACAGACACACATACACACACACCCCCTTAACCGGTTTCCACCTTACTGGAATGCTTAAACATCTTTCCACTAACCCAAAAGTTGACCCCAACATGAAAAGAACCGTAGATAAGCCATGACCATTTGGAGCTAACACATGTCTGAACATGTCCAAAATAACAGCACAGCCAACTGAGCTCCACAGACACATTCTGAGTACAGAGTAGAACACCTATTCAATGTATTGTACGATACCACACTTAGGAGTAAAGGCCTTACAGTAACACCCCCCACTGTGAACGCTGTGATTCATTTAACTACAATATTCCATTATGTGGCCAGGCAGAGAGGTCCACAGAAAAAACATGACAATAACAGGTCCAAACTAGCTTAGTTCTGTCCGCTTGCATTCTTATAATGTGCCCCTTTAAAAACACACATCACAAAGGCACCTGTGAAAAATATTCACCTGAAACTACTGTGACAGTAACATAGCTGTAAGACCACCTCTTAGGTATCAACCTCACAAACAAAACGTCTAGACTAGTGATCATCTCCGCTGTCTGATATGGGTGTAGCACATGGGGACATTTAATGCACAGTCAACACCAACTGTATACACAACAAAATGTAGGCACTGGATCACTTTAAGCGCTTAATCTTCATACTGCAAAACTTCACAAAATAATCATAGGGCCACCACTCATCACAATACACAACAAGCTAATCAGGCAATTCTGATCACTTACAAATTAAAACAGATCAATCAATTAACCAATTGGACATTCAGATGTTTCAGCATACTTGTCCACAACTTATCACAGAAGAAAAACTATGGTTCACTTTTGGATGCCCACTGTGGCATATACAATCTGAAATGCACAGAGAGGACGGTCCCAGAATGTCGTTTGTGCAAAATGTTTGACCCTATCTAAATGTCGGTGCAATTAAATCTGAAATAGTTAAATTTGTATTCAAATGATAATTATTAAACACTGTGCTTTTTGCACCACACCATATATCAGACTTTACACAGCAGACATGCAAACTAACTAAATTTGTCACTGTCTATTCGTAGCCAACTCAAATATGCATTTTCTGTTTTGTTAACATTAGTCAAAACAATGATCTTACTCTCAACACAGTATAGGTATGTGGCAAGATGGCAATGAGGTCATCATTGCGATAGACAAAGCAATAGAATGTTACCCTAGCCATTACAAAACCAAGCTATTTCTCCACCAATAGCCTATCCGTAGTGCCGACATGCTGGCATGGATTATCAATTAGTCCTGCAGTGGGGGCTCCTAAAAATGTGCCACGGACTGTCATGAAACACAAATGGAGTGGCTGGCGCGGCACCCCCGCCCCCTTCAAACAAAACATGCTAATAGTCAGTCAGTCGTTCGTCTATAGCAACTCATTTTAACAAGCTAGATGTGACTAAATGTAATTTGACCTTAGTCAGTAATGCCACTGTAGCAAGATTAGCCATGCAACGGACAGATATGCTCACCTTAAATTTCAAATTGGCGATGGCATTCAACAATGCAGTAACGTTACCTACGATCAGTTGGCCGGATTTTGTTTCAGCCTAGGCTGAAACCCATAGACGGGAAACCTAGTTGACCTATCTAGCAAGCTCGCTAAAGCCCTTCATGAAAAACCCAGAAGATTTTCCAAGAAAACGTTGGCCAGCTATTGTTACACTTTCATTCAGAACTAGTCAAATATCTATATTGATATGTGTGTTCATTGAGGCTAGATAAAACATGACACATTTCCTTTAAATTTCTGTTGATAGATGAAACTTACAAGGTACTTGACTAGCTGACATTCTATCGACAAGAATATTGTTCAAGCTGGCAATTAACGTTCTTTGATTAAAGTAACGTTAGCTAGTAAACAAGCTAACTGTAAACGTTAGTAATGTTACTTGGCTGGCTAAATCTAACGTCACAAAAGCATCTCAACAAGATTGCAAGAATGGCTGACCTAATTGTTTACATATTGAACCATTACCACTAGCATAATGCTACATGCAGTGCTTCAGGATGAAAACAATGCCTTGCTAGCAAGCAGGCTACCTTACAGTATTTGATGCAATGCAAGATAAATATCGTCTGCATTAGCTTGCTAGCTAGCTAGCACTGCAACCTGCACGGTATATTAGCTACGCTGGCAGCAGCAGCAATGTCAGCCATGTTGCTTCAGTATTATTTACAATCTCCGCAGGAGAGGAGAGAGCACTGAAACCGTGAAGCCGAACAAAGGAGGGACTGTACTCAGTCTGACAAGAAACACATTTTCAAATGAAAACAAAATGCCTGAAATCTGTCTCCTTTGCCCTCGCTTTGATGGCCAGACGCGCGCGCGCACTTTCCCTCACAACTCATGTGTCTCGTGCTCCCTCAGGTAGACTACATCTGGAATGTTTGGCGTTCTTGATTGCTTACCCGCTTAATTGTAAAATTACAGCAGGCTAAAGAGAATATTTTGCCTGTGGCTTTCCTCAGTCTCCCCAAGCAGCCTCCGTTTGATAGGCGCAGGCAACCCCGATTCTACGGCCGAGCCTTCCCCTCCCCTTCCTTCTACTAAAAAGTGCTCCAGTTGTAAAGACAGCAAGGGCTTCAAATGCCTTCTTCCTGCAATATAGTGAGTCGTTGTGCACCCCCCATCTTTTCTTCTCATAACTGGAATAGAACGAACAGGTTTGCGCTTGCGCAGGCACTGCGACAGGACTTGAGTTGGGGGCCCCCGGCCTCCTAGAGAATTCCATTACATTTGAAACATTTGTTTAATGATAAAGAAAAACTTAATTTTAAAGGCAATTTTTTTATCGAGATTGTTCATCTCTGCTTATTTCGATCACCTTGCTTGGCAAAATATTTAGAACAGAAGGAGGTGTAGAGAGACTGAGATATGGATTTAAAGGCAGCTCCCTTGCTCCAAATACACAGCACAGCCCCAAAGCATACGCTTTTGTCCAAAGCGACTCACAAAACATTAGAAACATTACACACAACAAAACTATCAATAAAAAAAAACAGATTTAAATTCAAAACTATTATTATATATTGATGAAGTATGCCTCAAACTAAATAACTAATTAGACAGATTAGACAACTTTAAAAAGTTGAGTTTTTAAATACTTTTAAAATGTATCGAGGCTGTCACTGGAATGGCAGCACCAGGTAGATCATTCCACCGCCGAGGTACCACAAACAGAAAGAGTCTTGACTGAAATCTCTTACTGCTGACAGAAGGCAATGACAACAGATGCTCATCAGAGCAAAGAGGTCGAGAGGGTGAATAGCACTGAATTATGGCCATTTAAATAAGCTGGTGCCGATCCAGTGACTGTCCTATCGGCGAGAATGAGGGACTTAAATAAAAAATTCTAGCAGCTACAGGGAGCCAGGGAAGGGTGACCAACAGAGGAGTTACATGTGTCCTCTTTGGCTGATCAAACTCGCCGCCATATTCTGAATAATCTGCAATGGTCTAAAGTAGAAGAGAGACGGGTTACATCGTGTCACTGGCCTCAAACGGCATGTGTGACTCTAGAGTGCTATCCATGGATACAGACAACTCAACACGTTAGCGAATTAACTACCCACAAAGAAGATAGCTTGCTAATGAAGTTAAACAGCAATCAGCAATCCATGGCGGTGTGATTGGTTGTTGATCTGTCAATCTCGCTGTAAGGTTTTTGTTATCAACACATGACCCAATTATCAGGCAAGCGGACCAATCACAGTTGTAGTGGTCCTCGTCGCTGCAACGTGTAGTTACATTTATGGAGAGTATGCGTCAGGCTATGGAATAGTGCCCAGAACAATTTAAATGGAAGCAAGGCGCTTAACAGAGCCCAGAGCCTGAACCCTTAGAGCAAGCACTAAGGTGATGGTGGAAGGGAAAAACTCCCTTTTAACAGGAAAAAAACCTTGAGCAGAACCCAGCTCATAAGAGGGGACCCATCTGCTGGGTAGAGAGCTAGAAAAAGGCAGGGAGGTTTGTACATGCATCAAGATAAATATATTAGTATACATATGGCATATATGCATGATATATAAGGCTACATGATACACAGATGGTATATGCATTATACATACAAGATTTATAGTGGATACAAATGGAGAGAGCCAGGATTAAAAGTAGTGGTTAACAAACAGCTTAGTGGGGATGCAATGTGTTCATAATACCAGCAGGCAAATATAATGGTCATACAACATACTGAAGGTTGTAATGTACTCATAGGGTTTCTATGAATAGAATGAGTGGATGATTGTGATCAGATTAGCAGGGAAAATGGGTAGTTTGGCTGGGAATCCAAATTTATGTGTGGTCCATTGTAGGCAATGTGTAGTAGAACTTTGGACATGATTGACAGGTGGGAATGGGCAGCAGGGGACAGCAACACCTTGCAGTGGAGAGTATAAAGAGAGAGGAAGAGAGAAGTTATAATGAGAGAATAGAATTAGGTACTCTAATAGCATAAAACGTGGAGGTGGAGAGTGTCGCCAGCTTTAAATTCCTGGGTGTCCACATCTCCGAGGACCTCTCTTGTACCCTCAACACCTCAACCATAGTCAAGAAGGCTCACCAGTGTCTCTTCTTCCTGAAGAAGGCCTATTTGTCTTCTCAGATTCTGGTGAACTTCTACCGCTGCACCATTGAGAGCATCCTCACCAACTGCATCACAGTCTGGTCTGGCAGCTGCTCTGTTGCGGACTGCAAAACACTCCAGAGGGTAGTGAAAACTGCCCAACGCATCACTGGTTCCCCACTCCCCACCATCGAGGCTGTCCAGCGCAAAAGATGTCTGCGGAAGGCGCGCAGCATCGAGAAGGACAGCTCCCATCCCAACCACAGACTGTTTGCCCTCCTCCCCTCAGGGAGGCGCTACAGGGCCCTCCGTTCCCGGACCAGCAGGCTCAGGAACAGCTTCTTCCCTGCGGCTGTCACCCTGTTGAACTCTGCACCACGGTGATAGCCCCCCCTGGCTACCCCCTCACACTCCTTCCTACAGTGACTGTATTCCCCCCTCTACCCTGGCCTGACTGCCACACACCTACCTTCAGCCACTGTACATTTGCACTAAATTGTTCATTGTATATATCTATTTATTTTAAATTTAAAATATCCATATTCATCGTACTTATATCTTATCATGTCTCGTACCTCATTTACAACTTTATAACTTCTACTGCCACCTTCACCTGTACTTTACATATATCTACATATATCACATCTGCACTAATCACCATTATTGCTGCTCATGTTCTTATGCTCATACCACTTATATCGTATGTCATACTGTATATACCCTATTTATCTATATTTATATTATAATTTGCACATACTCTGCACTCTTCTGCTTTGCACTTCTGGTTAGATGCTAACTGCATTTCGTTGCCTCAGTACTTGTACTCTGTGCAATGACAATAAAGTTGAATCTAATCTAATCTAATCTAAAATAAAACACAGACAAAATGATAACATACAGTAACTCCAGACACAAAGGGAAGAGTTGGATCACATTATTTCAGAATAGAACATTATGAATGAAAACGGTCTTAACTCATATGGCATTCGCTCCTGCAGTACGTGGAAGCTTTGCTACCCCAACACCTCACAACATTTTGTAGCCTAGCAACATGATGTAGCACACACATGGTTATTTAAATACATTGTAAAATACTGTGTAAAATACATTGTAACAGTATTTTATGTTACAAGTCTCTCCTAAAAAAGCTTATTTCATTGAAGACTAGACTAGACTTCATGATTCACCAGCAGAGGAACTTCACACTGGATGCACAAAATACTGGTTACTTTTCCATCTTGGAGGATTAACAAGGTTACACATTCTCCAAGTAACCGACAGAGTCTGTATCTCCAACTACAGAGTGGTCGATTACAAAAGTAAGATTGCTACAAAGAGCTAGCATTAATACTTATATCAGGCTGCCTTTCATGTACTGACAACAACAAATGCAATGGGACCACAAAGGCACCAATGTCCAAAAAATTAATATTGTACCGTGCAATGCCACTCATTTTTGCTACTAATAGATTACTGCAAGGTGCAATAGCCGTTAGACTGTCATGTTGCTCAGTCATGCTTAACTGAAATGGCCCAAATCATATCTTAAATTACTTAAGCACAAAGAACTGTCACAAAATGTGTGGTTGCTGTTGGTATCATATATATTTTAAAACATATAGAAATAATAAAATGTTATCATTCAAATGTGTAAATAGACAAAATAAATGTGAAAAGTCTATTTCTCCCTGAAGACTGCCGGTCACATGCCCTTGAACTGTTGCATGATAGACAGCAAGTGCTCGCTGCGTTTTTGGATGTTGCTCTGCTCTTCTTTGAGTTTCTCTTGCTCGTGCAACACTTCTTCCTAAACCAACCATTGAGAGAAGACATGAATGTTGGTTACTGTGCATTTCAGTTGATACTTTAACACTGAAAAAAAATTTGATAAAAAAAATCAAATGTATCAATTTTTTATTTACAAAGTCAAATAAGATTTAAAAAGTGTTATAACTTTGATTTTGTTGCATCCAGAACTTTCTCAATGAAGTACTGGAGAGTCATAATTTTTTATAGGTCTTTCCTGCAACGGCGACCTTAAGCCATGTTACATAGCGTGATCAGTTTGAAAATGAATCTCTGAATTATCTGTTTTTTTCTTGCAAAAATATAATGAAGGATATAACATGCAGTTGGTATATCTCCTGACCTGAAACACATAATTGGTTGTGTGTGTGTGTACGCTTGTTGTTATTTCAGGCTTACGCACTCGCAGTTTACAGAGCTCCTTCCTCTCCTTGTCATTTTCCTCTGCTCGAGCTCGCAGCCATGCCTCATTCTGGGCCCGGTGTTTATCCAGCATTTCCTGAAGCCCCTGCCCAAACAGATCCCCAACAGAACCTTTTCCAGTCACTCAGCATCACATACCTGCCCTGCTCATACATTTTTTTTTAAATCGTCAAAAATAATTAATAACCAATTTATCTAATCTAATACATTTGAGGACATTTAAATTAGGCCTACGTATGAAAACCCATTTTTAGGTACAGTGCAATTTGGGTTTTAAGATGTTGATACACATTTTGTGTGACACTTCCTTTTCATACATGTTTATGCTGGAATTCCAAACTCCACCATACTGTAGGCTAAAAGAATTACAGCAGTAACTGCAGGTTGTGAAGTTCCTGCCGCTTCTTCCTGTTCTTCAAATTTCAAATTGAAAATATAAATAATAAATAATCCCGTGACCAGTAACCAGCTTTCAAAATAATTTGTAACTCTGGTAGGTGATAAAGAAATGATACACACTGACACACCTGTTCCTGTTTTTGGTGCTGGATCCTGTAGGCCTCCTTTTCATATTGAAGGGCCTCTGCAGCCTGAGCAACCTCAGCCTTTTCTCTAGAAATGGTGGGAAAAAATGTATATTTAACTGGTCAGTTGAGAAAGCTGCTGAGATAACAGCATGCATCCATCCGTCATCCTTCTTTACATTGCAGAAATGATTCATATTACTAATTAGCACTATTGTGCTATGGGACACAGATGACAAAACGCAGCAGACTCCCTCATCATCTCAGGGTGCAATCAAAGATCATAGGCTGAGCAGGTATTATAATCTGTGGCTCTGTCTCAAACCGAGCACTTGTGCACTTCGAATACTGACTTTCAGTGCTTAGGGCGTTCACACTGACAGAACCAGCAGAATTCAGGGCAATGAAGTACCCGGATGGCGAACTGCAAACGGTAAAAAAATACAGTGTAAAACGATGGACACTACTCGCCCTAAACGGGCGCCATCTTGGCTACGTAGCGGAAGAGGAGGAGCCCTTCGGCAGCTTTTCAGTTGGGAAAGTTGGCTGACTGACGCCTCGCAAATCACTTCAACCATTATTGCTGGTTACATTAACTGTGTTATCTGATAGAACAATGTCTATTTCTCGGTAACTTTAAAAAATCTAAGCGAGAAAACGGCAAAAGATACAAAACACGGCCGTCAGCGGCGTTTGGCCCGCCATCTTTGTTTAAAATCTCCAGTTGGCCTGGAGGAAGCTGGCGCACAGATTTTTGGGTAAAAGGCTTGCACATTTGAGTCTGTCAGTGTTCCATTTGAGACAACACTAATCAGCGACAGAACGCACTACAGATGTAAGTGCACTGTATTGCAGTGCACTGTATTGCAGTGTACTTCGCAAAGGGCGAGGTTTGAGACAGAGCCAGTGTGTCTGATAAAATAGTCTGGTCTCAAGTCAGCCCATTACTACAGTGGAAGGGGAACTTGACCCAAAAGGTGATTGAATTATCTAGGAATGGAAGCTGGGTTGAGCAAGAGACAGAGATAATTAATCCGGGGCAGAAAGAGCAGAGTTATTTGTAAACAGGATTATTTGTTATCAGTGAAGAGTAACAGGCATTCAGCTGATTCCTTAGAGGTCAAACAGGGGTCGAGTAGAGTTAAACTGGCGGTGTAATGCCCAAAGAGTTCAGGCTCTGGGATGGATCACAGTGGATCTGCACCAGATCAATGCAGTGTTCGTTTGAGAATGAACAAACCCTGCGTCCTGTTTGCACACCAAAGTTATATGAAGTACACACTGAACTAATCATGACAAATTTGTCCTAAAACGCCTTGCAGCGATTGTGCAGGAGTCGGCTGCGCTGGCAGGAGTCAAGCAGGATATGTGCATAATCCCCAAAGGATGCAGACATATAAGGATTGCCTGACCAGGACTACACAAATAAGAAAGAGAGGACGCTCTGATCTTGTCTAAGATCCAGTCAATTTGATCCTATCTTTATAACGACGTCAGAGGACCACTGGCTGAGAGTCAGGGCATGAGCCAACAGGCTGTTACTTGCTGCAGTGGTGGCTGCACTGATCCTTAAAGAGTGGGTTGAAAAACAATCTGCAGGAATCCCTATGTGTGTCAGGCTGTGCCTTTGTCAGAGGCGTATGTAGGGTTTGATGGAGATACTATAGATAAACACCAAGAGAAGTTACTGGCATAAGGCTGATCAATTTATAACAGTCTACTGACATAAACCCAAAGCCACTCCTTAAACTGATCATTTTTGCACTGTATAATAAAATCTGTGTGAATCTGTGTGAAGTCACTGCATCCTAATAACAGGTATGCTAATGTAAACATGATAAATGTAGTGTGATAAGTGAATTAGGAGAGAAACTCAACATGGCAGGTGCTGAGTTTAAGAATAATTATTGGAAAGGCGGCAATCAGGTGCGGCTAGTTTCTGCTTCATGGTACCTTTGATCAGATATTGGAAAAGACTGTGCTATCCGCACCTTTCGGTCGCCCTTTTTGTAGAAGAAATATGTACCTACCAGATCAACTTGAATGGCTCTACTTTCCAGCACAGGGCATAGCATAGGAGACCGAGTGATCAGATCAGAGATGGGGATGGGGGTAAAGTCTGAGCAAGAGTGTGTTGGACACAAACTTTATGAGCAGTAGAAAACAAGAATGATCTTGTAACAGAAGCTGATAAATTTATGTTCAGAGATAAACCATGCCCTGAAACGCTTTGCAGGGATAGAGCAGGAGTCACTGCACAGGCAGGAGTCAAGCACTGACAGGCTCATAATATCATTATAAGTGTCTGACAACATGGAAAGGACCCCTACAGCGATATACCTGTGTCTGTTTACCTCAATAACTGTAAAGAAACAGTAGAAAATGTTTCCACAGTCAATAGATCACCTTTCTCTTCTTCCAGTCCAGGCTGAAAGAACTAATGACTGTAGAAACTGTGCTGTGGGAAGTGTGGGAAGGGATCTGACTATCTGCATTCCTCACAGAAAGGAAAGGTTGGAATGTGTACTTTGGACAGACAGAAAGAGTACCTCTTCCACAACCGTCTTTTAGCTGTTGCTGCTTTATACCCTTGCTTCTTCCAACACTGATAACGATTTATTTTTAAAATAAACTCTGTAAATCGAATATTGATATATACTTATGTATATATCGAAATATTCACCTCAAGACTCTCACCTTGCCTGGTCCTATTTAAGATTCAGACATCCTAAACATGAATACAGGCATTATAAGAATATAAGCAAATCTTATGTTTTCCTACCCTGCCACTGGCTCTTGTTCCTGAAATGACTGTTCTGTTTTAGTTTATGCTGAATCACAGAACAGTACCTGTTCAGTTTTTGGACCTCCTCATCCAACATGGCAAATGCTTTGTGGATCATATCCAGTGCCTCATCACGAATCGCAGTGTGTCCTGTGAGCTAGATATGGATTTTGTGTAGGAGGTAACCGAAATAATGGAAAGGTATACATAAAGGATAATGGATTTTCACATTTTAAATCTAAAGGTTGGTCCACCTAGTTTTTACTTTTTACAGACTGATTCTTTTTTTTTGTATGTTTCATATGTACCTCTGTAACATCACTTCTCTCATAAGTCAGGCTTATTGATGATTTACTCAGTTCGTACTTCACGTTAGGAACCTTTGTTGCAGCAAACCTGTGATAGAAAAAGAAAACACCCAGTAAACGAAACTGTAGATGCAATTTGAATAAGAGACAGAACCTCCCACATGAAACTGAAGTCGGTAACGGAAACCTACATTTAGTTCCGTTTAGAAATTACAAGCCACAGCTGGGCATATCAACCAGAATGATCTAATTTAAAGAAATTATTTATTCAAAGAAATATGGACTTTTAAATCCTAAATGACTTCTTTCTCCAACACAAGCTCCACTGCACTTTAAGCATTTAATTCAGGAGGAAATTAGATGTCTCAGACACAGCATAGCTCTCACCCATTACTAACTCCTTGGAGGCCAAATTCAGAGAGGATCTCTTTCATCACTGTGACAAAGATAAACAGACCCGTCATTAGCTATAGATGTCCAAACCCACACCACATCTGTGTGTAGTACTAGAGCCTTACATCTACTGTGTAGATATCTTCACGGCAAATCACACTAAAATATACTGCCTATGTGTGAAGTGACTAAAGCCATAAACACACTAGACAAAATAAAAAGCCTCCATTCGGAAACACACGCGGTATGGGATGTTGTAGACAGAGGAGTGAAAAACATAGGATTAGTATTTGTCTATTTTTGCTAGTTTGTTGCACAGGTTAACATGGTTGCTTGCCTTCATTTGATAACATATTTTTAACATATAAACCCATTTGCCCTGTGGTGATGAATGATATTTTCTCCAATTAAAATCTCTGTTCTCATATGTTAAAATTGGACAGTGTTAAAGCATTAGTTCTGCATAAGCTAGGCTCTGATCATAATCAATTTTATGAAATACAGAAAGTATATATACTGTGTATGGACAGGGGAAATACCTGGTTGTCTTTCCGATGGGTTGATTAATTTCATCACTTTCAAGTCATTGAATTCATGTTCCTCATTTTTGCCGCCAAACACATACATCTGCAGAAACAACAGGAAGAAGATACAGACTTGAATCATTCAAGAGATGTAGGTAATACTTAAAAAAAAGTGTTATTTGAGGAGGGAGTGAAACGCTATCTATTATTTATTTTTAAACTGTTCTAATACTACTTCCTTACACTACACAACCATTGGCATGCACACACGTACGTGGCTGTGCAAGATGAAAGTCACATGGTTAAATCGCCTAGCAGGGGGAAACCCTACGTAGAGAGGGACCTTCCACTTCATCTTTGCTTCAGCCAGAAGGGATTGTTTGGATTACACAGATATATTAAAAGCAGCCAAAGATAGAAATGCCATTAGTGAGGGCAAATTTACAATCTTTACATTTAGTGAAATGCAAATCACATTGAACATTGAAAGGTGAACCATACGAGATGGGGTGTTGTATTTCTATATAATTACCTATGCTTAATTTGTAGAGTTCATTTGATGTGGTAACTGCTCCATCTGGGCTCACGATCTTACCACCAAACAAATAGATATCCTCGGATGAAAGGATATGAAGCATTACATTACAGTGTTACCAATCAAAACCACCTGCATTTGTTAGACGTGCATGACTCCAAATACCAACAGAAAACATCTGTATACTACAAAAAAGTAGGACCTACCTTTTGCATTAACTTACTTACATTAGTATTTCTCCTTAATGTTAAAACAAATAAAACTACATATTTCACTTCAAACCTTGTGCGCGCAACCTGTTATCTTTTGCTTGATGAAGACCAAGGTTCTGCAAGTCTCGGGGGCTGTTTGTCAAAGTGCCACAGGGGAGCATCTTAAATAGTGTTTGGTGCCTTACCTTATCTCGGTGGGCGGTGAGGGTCTGGCCAGCGTGGGACACTGGAGAGTCCCCTCTCACCTCCCACTGATGCCACTCCAGCGAGCCTGAGAGACAACATTCACATTTTAGCAATGGAATCCTGCCCATTGACTCATTGGCGTACACCATTCCATCTTTTCAGTGAGATGTAAAGTTTAAAATGTGGTACAATGCATGTAGTTCAAAAAGAAGGGACTTTAGATTATTTGATTCTATTGATATTGGTCGTCTCACAGACAGCATTGTTCAATATCACAAAAGGGAGAACATTTTTAAAGATTATTATTATTAAAAGCAATTCAGTTTGGAATGCGGATCTGCCTGTTAGTTATAAGAGGACATGACTTGGAAACTGTGTAAAAGCAGTTTAAAGATGCAGTGTGTAGGATTTAGCGGCATCTAGTGGTGAGTGTGCAGATTGCAACCAACTCCCTCACTCGTTTCTTTCCAAGCATGTAGGAGAATGTCAGTAGCTACTTCCAAACCGATGTCATTGTTAATGTCTGCATCGAGTAGCCATAATATTTCAAGTGATGAAGTAATTTTAGATAGATATTTAGAAATATGTTAGTTGTCGGCTGACATGTCCAAAGCTTTTTTGTTTAACATTACACTTTTGTTGGCAATAGTTTTCAGCAGCTGTGGGCTGATGTTGGTCACGTCACAGAGTATTTTGGGTCCAAATAACAAAGATAAATTCTAGTTTAGGCACATTCAGGTAAAATTACAATCCTGGTAGCAATTATATATGTCAACATTGACACAGGGTTGTGTTGGTTATGCCCATGGCCATGTTCTATTAAAAGCTGACAAACAACAAATCACATTTAGATTGGCAGGCTTAATTACCTGTCCAGCAGGTAAACCTTTGGCGTCACTCTGAAAACATTTGTTCTTCATGTTTTCAGTTCTTTGACAATGAGGATTCATGCCCCCTTGCTTTTTCTTGTGCTAAGTATGATCTTCCATTTGTCAGAATTTGGGTTCTCAAACTTCTCACAACACAAAATGGTTTGCCAGCACGAGCAACCACTGATTACTCTTCTTCTTTTCCCTTTGCCTCCCAACCAGCACCACCAAATTCAAGCTGCCACTTTAGCATAAAAAAGGAGAAAGGCTCTTTCTAGAGCTATTGTTGTCCCCCTAAATCCTATGCACTGCACCTTCATCGGAAAAGTGATGCAGAGTGAAATTGATGCAGTGGACAGAAAACAAACTTGCTGTTCAATTCCGTCTCCATCCCCAGTATTTACCTGTGCTGAGAACATAGATGTCTTTGTAATAGCATTCATCCTCCCCACATCCACCGTACAAGAAAATCTGCTCACCAACTGCAGCTAGAGTGTGGTTATATCTACAAAGGAAGGAAATGTCATCATCAAGGTTATATGGGACAAATCTCAGGAGTTTTCAGAGAAGAAGAGAGAGCTTTAGCCAGCCAAGATCCTTGGAACAGTAAAGCCAGAGACAGTGCCAAACAAAGAAAGAGTTACAATGGGAAACAGATGTCCCTTAGATTCATTTTCGCATGAGGTCACCTCTTGACTGTTTCTTGCTGCCAACAAAGCATAGCAGCAATTTGACCACACAGCCCCAACTAAGCTTGTGAAAATAAACTGCGAGCCATATGACTGTAAGTTTGAGGAGTTTTAAGAGTGTTCTGTTTCTAGAGGGTCTGTGTTTTTTTGTAGGCCTACCACAGACATTCAAATCCAATTCCATGTTCTATTCATGTTTCTTCTTCCAGCTCACGCACACACAATAATCTTTAGTTTTTTGAATGGAGGTCTGGCTTTTGTGGTGGGGCATCCTATTTCTGTTTTAAAATCTTTGTGCTCCCCACTTCCCTGCACCCAAGCATTGGACAATTATAGTTGCTTTTCCACTGCAGGAACTTGGGGTACTTCTCTGGTGGCGCGAACGTTTACAGGAATGGCCCCCCTAATCGACCCTTTGACCTTTCTGCAGGAACTACGGACCTAAAATTGACGTAGCCTTATATTTCACTCTTCGATCGCAACATCAGTTCTGAGCACGAGATAATAATGATATATTTTCCCAGCGGCAGCACCAACATTAGATTATAAAACCAGAGATTTTCTAGATAACATTAGGATTACCTCAAGGTCGAGTTGACAGTTGAATTTTTGCCATAAAGTTGCTAACTCTCAATTAAATGTCTTCCAGGCAGCTGCAGTGGAAAACTGCCTTATGTTGCTTTTACAAATGTATATTGACAACAAAGCTTACTCTGTGGTAAAGCCTTTCCTTTACATGAACCACTGCATTTAAGTAACTGTCTGTAACTGTGTGAAATCGAACAATGTGGTTAGCTATGTGAGGGACAACGCTGAAACTATAAAGAGAAAATGTCAGCTTTTTAGCAAACAATTTAGCAAATGGCACACAAAGGCAGTGATCCAGTGAAAACAATCATCTGGAATAGTGAATGGACAGAGAAAGCACTTTGGAATCCTGTATACACGGAGACCCACAGCTGACTAACAGCACACAGTTTAAAAGTTGCCTTGTTAAGAATGCGCGTTTAAGTGCATTACCTAGGAGACGGTATGTTCCCTGTTGTCCTCACAGGTGTCCAAAGCATTGAAACTAAAATCAAAGTGGTAAACATTTTTGTCAAATTGCACCAACAGTGTGTTAACACTCAGTATTCATACAGTGAAGTAGTTTACTGTGATGACAGACCAACCTGTGTTGAACATCATCAGGTGGTCTATTGGAACCCCATCGAGAAGGCCACCATATATATAGATGTTGTCTCCCACGGCGACAGAGCTGTGGTTGAGAGTCCTCAGAGGCACACCACCTATGGAGAGCTTCTCCCATGCCAGTGAGACTGAGCAGAAAAGGTTAAAGGACCGTACAAAACATAAGGAACTGAAATAAAACAGTTTTTCTCCACAAATAATATTGCTCTTTTAGTTATTATTGATAAGTGATTCCTTCGCCAAGGAGGTTGTGTTTACGCTGTTAGTCTGTTTGCTGATATTTGTTTCTCAGCAGGATTACGCAAAAAAACTACCAATCATTTTCAATAAACTTGGTAGAGGGGTGTAGCAAGGAAAAACCCGTTCAATTTCAGAGTGGATATGAATCATGGCTGTTATTTTCACTGTCGCTAACATTGCAAGATGTTGGCCTTGGCTGAGATCTGCGCTCTCCAAGTGCCCTTCTAGTATTAACCATGGCAATGCCTAGATTTTCAGGGCTTTGTCTTTCAGGCTGATTGTTTTGAATATGTATTTGTAAATACACAAACATTTTAATGCAAAAATCTGAAAATAATGTCCCAACTTTGACTTGTACAATTTGACAACTTGTCCAAAATCTCCGCATTGCTGTCCTTCACCAACTTACTAATATCAAAGCGATAGACCCCTGGGAGGCACTCTGTAGCCTCAGGACTGGATGAGCCTCCGAACAGGTACACCTGGCCTTTAACCAAACTGCAAGTAGAGCATTTTATTTTTTACGTATTGTTTATTGATCCAAGACAGTCAGCGCAAGACAATCAACAGAAAAGAGTTATAGTTACATTAACATCCATTACAAACACAGCAAAAGGAAAACTCCTCAGCACACACATCCATACATATAACACAAAAGGAAAACATTGACCAAAAACAAAAAACAAAGACAAAAAAGACAAACATTTGTTTTTAGTAGAGCATTATTCATCCTCATACCACGAGGGAAGGAAAAGCTGAAGCTGAGTTCCTTTGCATAGAAATGTTAGAGTGGACCACTATTATTACTGTCAACAGTTTGTCAGTGAACTGCTACTGAGTCCAAAATGATTTGTCTGAATTGTGAATGCCAACTGTCTTACTTACCAAAGGCTATGTCCTTCCCTGGCTGAAGGTACTGCACCGCTTTGGGGCAAAGCTTCCCATGTTACATATGTGAGTGAGACTACAACAGAGGTCAGGTGGGTTTATCATGAAATGTCAGCATGAATCAGTGAGTTGAAATATGATTTCATGTACATTAAATGTTGAAATAGTTGAAACCAGTATACCTGTTAGCATGTGAAAATCTCTCAGGTATGTTGGATTGGTCTCCTGTTGATAAAGTAAACTAATATTATAGGATATTTAGAAAACTGATATTATGAGTTCAAGACATGGTGGTTCATCACTGGTGGATTTTCCATTGACACCCTTGATGGAACTGGATATTGTTGTTTTCCTGTTGTGTCAAATATGAACTGCAAGTGCTTAATATGACTCGGATTATTTTACTCTGTAACCCATGTAATAAACACCAGCTGAAATAAACTCCAAAATCCTGGCTGCGTCTACTTGGTCATTCTTCAAGTTTGGTGTGCTTATTTCACCCTCATGGATTTCATGGTGCAACACATTTGACAAGTGGCCTGTTTACTTTGGCTTTCAGCGCACACACACACACTCTCTCTCACACACAAACTCACACAAACACACACACACACATACACCAAAGTCTTATTAAAGCTTACACTCTATTCCACATATACAGTAGAGCAAACATTTACTGGCAGTGAAGGATTTATTATGTTGAAATACCTTACTTTGGAAAGATATAATCTGAGCCAACATAATTCTTAAAAATAACTGCAATGTAAATAAAACGTACTAATTATTAAAGCAATAATGACATTTATTAATATACATGTATATTAATAAAGTTGTAAATATCTTAGGATTTCAAAGTCTTTACAATGTACCATCTCTGTGCCAGGTTACCTAAAAGTGGGAAAGGTTGCTAATGGCTAATTACCTAATTGGTATTAGCACTGGGAATAGGACACTGTGCTTCCTGCTTATGGAATTAAAGTGCTTCTGGCTGTGAACTGCAGCCGCACATCCATAGGTCAACTGAACAAGAAATTACCCCATGGCTGTTATAAAGTATAGGGTGAATGTGTACAGGTTTTATTTTATTTGTGTCTAATCACTTCGTTTGTTTGTGACATATTTTATAAAAAATAATCATAGTCTTGTTATTATTATTATTATTATTGGTTTTACTTCAAAATAATACTTAGAATTGTTTTGTTTATTTAATTACATTATGCTGATTGCTTAATTTTTTGTGATTGTTGTTTTTACTCTTTTTTAACAGATGTTTTGTAAGTCGCTTTGGACAAAAGCGTCTGGTTAATACCTTAACTATAACTATAACTATAAATGGAGGAATGGTTTAATAATTCAGTAACTATGAAGTCAGCCAAAACTTTCTGAAACAATTGTTGTTTCTTACCTCATTACTGACTGAGGTGGCTCCACCAAACAAAAAGGCTATGTCGCCAGCCATAGCAAGTGCATGTCCATACCTGATGATGAGGAAAAACACAGTGTAGACACAATGGTTGTAGCTTATCCAAACCGCTTTGTTTCCATATACTGAATTAGTAGCACTACAACATGAGATACCAGTCATACCGTTTCCATGGTTTGGCATTCCAGCACATACACAGTCTGTAAAGAGATCCTTTACCTGGGGCTTGGAGTCTCTCCTCTGATCTCTTTGTCCAGCCAGTGGCCGCTTGCCAAAGCCATTTGAATGTCTCGAATCTCACCAGGATTCTTTTACCTCTAATGTTGTCTCATAGGAGGAGGAAAAATACAAATTATTTGCCAAGATAAAAACACGGTATTTGTCAACAGACTACTCTTTTTCTTTAGAGAAGAGCACTTTCTCCCATGGGAACCTGATAAAGTGCAAACACTTGTTGCCTAGTGATGATAAACAAACCCACAGGTGAAGGTACCACTGCAGTCATTAGTCTACTACTGTGAAGACATCGTTTGTGCTGTGAAGGCTCTGTTTGTGGTCTCTGTTTGAATGCAGTACAGACTGCAGTAGTTTGGATGATATGTTGAGTCTTTTTTTTAATTTTTTTTATTTTCTGTGTTATGGTATGTTCTTGCATGTAAACCCACATTGATTATGACAGCACTCTTGTTCTCTTTTTTATATTAAATATTTGTATTGCCATTACACCATACCCCTAGCCTGTTATAACCGGACCCACATTCACAAACGGAGCTGGGAGCATTAGGCGGGCAGAACCACGCTACCATACCCCCCCACCCCAAACGAATTTCATGGTGCCTAGTGTATAGGCAAATGAAAGGTATCCCTTTGTTGTTGCATTTGGTAATAATCCGAATCATGACCAATCTTTTGCAACATCGGCCTGTAGGCTACCTAAGGGTGTAGGGTGGAAGACATTGCATTGAACAGTGTGAAATTGACATGCATTACTTCAGTCTGACTGGGAGTAACTATTCCTTCTCAAAGTACTGTGAAAATAAATGAGCTTGGTTTTTTAACACTCAGTTTAGTTGTCCTCAGAGACCCCATAGAGAAAGATTGCAGAATAAATAATACAAATCCTGGGAAATGTGTGTTGCACCTAACAACCAACTCTTTTAATATTTCTTAGTCGAATCCAAAATGAGAATATCGCATAATCGAAAGAATTCAGGCGTGATTCACCTGAGTCAACCCAAGAATAAAGCTATTTCGTGCCACGTGATTTCCGGTCGCCAGTAGGAAGATCGGTGGATACTGATTCAAGATCAGTCCAATAATTTCACTTCGACGCATTTTATGTCACTAAATGACGCTTAACTGATTTAGGATCAGCCAATGCCTGTATTTTGACTGAATGCACCGGAGTGAGCTGCGAAAGCATCCAAGGCTAGTGTAGACGTAGACGGATTTCATTTCCCCTGGTCTGTATTGAAGTTGCTAGCTACAAACTGTATTGTTGGCTTTACAAACATTTTCAATAATTTTAGCCAACTGGGCTAAATCCGAAGGCAACCTGGAGGAAGCGGGAGATCCGAAGATATGCACTCAGCATGGATTTTATGTAATTCCAACAGGATATGAAGAGATGGCTGTAGAGAAAGAACAGAAGGGGACCAGTCGTGTTATATTGGTCAAGAAAATAATAATGCGGGATGGGAAAGCGGTAAGCATTACTTACAATTCGATCAATTTATAATATGGCTAATTTATAATAATTTGTATACTGGCTGTTGGCGTCGTTGATGTTATCGCTAGTTACTTCCATAATCTTATTGCTCTCCCTTGATTACCTTAGCTAATGGCTTCTTCCTTATCTCATACAGACGATACATTAGTATCATTAATGGTAACATTAGGCCTACAATTTGACAGATGTCCAGTATTGTATGAGGAATGTCGACGTAAATGTCGTGATGTCGCTCGTTAGCTAAGCTGCATACCGGTATTTATTTTGACTGAAAGCAGCCTTGGCCCGCAGCTATCGAAAGGCCTGACAGGTGAACTACGGTGAGCTACTGATTGTCTGCGGACTAGCGCTGTTGTTCAAGGTTTATAAAGGTATTTAGATAAATGACTAACGTTAACTTCACAACATTTGGATTAGCTCATCGCTAGTGCATAGTGATGAGCCTGCTACACTCTCAGTGGCTAGGTTATTACATAACTGAGTAAGGCAAACAGGCTTCCAGGCCGTTGAGCACAATCTGTTCGCATGGAGACTCCATCAGCATCACTTATTCATGTAGCACAGTCGCTAACGTTATATTATAAACTTTAAACAGTGTTTCCTTGTGGACATCCCTTCGCTGAAATTATTTACTGTAAAGAAGGTGGTAACGTTTGAAATTAAATAAACCAAATCAAAGGAGCTAACAGTGATGGTATATGTTCCGCCCTCGAAATATGCCACCAAGGCCTCGGTATTTCATTTATTAGATCATTACAACCCCATTCCACTCAGTTTGATTTATTAAGCCTTCTGTGTACAGTTTTGAAGATTGGGCATTGTACACGGTACAAGTATTCTCTGAAACAAATATTTCTAATTTATACTCACTGATTCACAGAGACAGAAGTGGGAGAGAGGTATAGTGTTTGCGTATTGTTTTATGGTTCCCTGTTTATGGTTCCCATATAATCCAGTTGGGGTCGCAGAAATGTTCCTCACTGCACTGCATAAATAGTAGTCTAATAAACCAGTTGCTCAAGACAAAACAACACCTAGTGCTATGGTGTTTTTTGAGTAGGTGTGAGGCATTTTTGTGCATATATATATATATATATATATATATATATATACACCTAAAATGAAGAAATTAATCTGTAGAACATCTGTAATGAAATTGTGTACCTTTTAAAAAAAACAGTTGGTTGACGTTGTGATGTCTTCATTTTAGGCACAAGCAGGCTTTGGGAAAGCCAGTGTTGCCCATGCTGTGGTGGTCATCTTCCTGGAGTTCTTCGCCTGGGGACTGCTCACTGTACCCATGCTGACGGTAAGTCCTGCGTGGGCCTTCCATCTCTGTGTAATTTACATCCTAAGGTTTGTAATCCATTAATGTTGAGACCATGCTTTGATTGGCTTTTTGATTGGCAATTAATCTTCAGATCATTGACAGGGCAGAAAAGATTTTTTTCTGCAATACCGTACAGTAGATGTAGGAATGTTATTTTGCACATGGAAATACATTTAGTGATTTATACACTAGAGAACTACTTGTACAAATTGTACAAATGTCTGTTGTAAGTATGTCTTGTATCGCTGAAAGGGGGAAAAAAAGTACAAATAGGTTTTATTTTGCCTCTGAGTTGTTCTGATCCCATGAAAATTGAATCTGACGTGATTGCGTTTGTCATACAGTTATTTTTGAGTTACCAGTATGTTGACAGTTCCTGTGTCGAGCCCGCCAAAATTTCTAATGGAAAAACTCAAGGGACATCTAATGATGTGTTTTAGTGAGACTTCCTTCACTCAAATACAGAGTTCTAAATGCATGTGTTTTTTTTCTAAATGCAAAGGTCTGCAGCTGTGAATCTGTGTAATATTTTGTGTTGCAGGTTTTGCGGGAGACATTTCCGCAGCACACCTTTCTGATGAATGGTCTCATTCAGGGAGTAAAGGTGAGATTGGGGGTTTGACTGACGTTCATCCTGGTTTGTCTGACATTTGACTCCGTGTGTGAGTGACTCACAGCTCCCTATGTTTTGAGGAAATGGATTCCTACTCGACTCCAGCTTTGTGTAAACACCCCAATTCATCTCCGTATTTGTGTCTGAATGATGCCTTGCTGCATCTGTAGTATTCTAAGCGCTCTGAGCTTTTGCGGTAGTGACTCTCTCCTCTCCCATTGGAAATGTTTGCTGGATTAGTCCTGTTTGAGCGGTGTGAATCATTCTCTTCCCATCTGATGTGCTTTGGACATTTTGTCTTTGTGAAGCTGTGAGTAAATGGTTCTCTGCTCGGTGTGTGTGTGTGTGTGTGTGTGTGTGTGTGTGTGTGTGTGTGTGTGTGTGTGTGTGTGTGTGTGTGTGTGTGTGTGTGTGTGTGTGTGTGTGTGTGTGTGTGTGTGTGTGTGTGTATGTGTTTGTGTTGTCCCTCATCAGTTCTGCAGTGATGGCTAGTGTTGACTTGTCTCTATGTCATTATTAATCCCTTGAGTTGAACCCCTCTCCTCTCTCCTCGGCACAGGGTCTTCTGTCCTTCATGTGTGCGCCGCTGATCGGTGCTCTGTCAGACGTGTGGGGGCGGAAGTCCTTCCTGCTTTTGACGGTGTTTTTCACCTGCGCTCCTATCCCCCTCATGAGGCTCAGTCCATGGTAAGCATGACCTGCCTCTCTGTCAGCAGCCAGCTCTGTCTTTGTTTGTGTGGGTCACTCACTCAACCATGAGTATATGCATACCGGGGAAGCAACCTTGCTTACATAACACCCTCACCTAATGTGACCTTCAGTAATGAGTATGTTTTGTTATGTTATGAGTGTGTGCTTCCTGGGGCAAAGGAACCCATGACCTTGGGGCTAAAAACCTATGACCTTGATGCTCTAGCAGTTGAGCTTTAGGAACATTTTGTCTGTCGCTCTGGTAGCTCACCTGGTCAACCAATTGTAAGGTCATAAGTTTAGTTTCTCAAGAACAAATGGACCATAGAGATGTGGGTTATTTCTTAAAGTCTGTACTTTAACCATGAAAGCTGTCCTCCAGACTGATTTAAAGCTTAATGTGTGCTGTTAGCCTGGGTTTGATGCGTAGGTACAGTGCTTGATTTGATGGGGCTGTGTTTGACTTACCTATCCAGGTGGTACTTTGCCATGATCTCTGTGTCGGGGGCTTTCGCTGTCACCTTCTCAGTCATCTTTGCGTACGTCGCTGATGTCACAGAGGAGCGGGAGAGAAGTACAGCCTATGGACTGGTAAGGAGTTTATAAACTGAGCTAAAACCGTTTGCTACCATTTATGGCTATATGGCTATAATCGATGTATTTACCTAATGTACTGTATGTATTTAGTTGGTTGTATGTTGTTAATTTTTTGACCTTCAGGGAAGTTTGTTAGTTGTACACAAATGATTAGTATTAGTATCATCATAGATATAGTGTTTAGTATCATCATAAAGTCCTAAAACGTTGTTGGTCCTGCTCATCAGGTTTCGGCCACGTTTGCCGCCAGCTTGGTGACCAGCCCGGCAATTGGCGCGTATCTGTCGGCGCGGTACGGTGACAACCTGGTGGTGCTGGTGGCCACGCTCGTCGCCCTGGCGGATATCTGCTTCATCATGCTGGCCGTGCCCGAGTCGCTCCCTGAGAAGATGCGCCTCAACACCTGGGGAGCGCCCATCTCCTGGGAGCAGGCCGACCCTTTCGCTGTACGTTACTCGCTGGTCTCTCTTACACAGTTTAGTTTAACATGGCTGTCGGTGGCAAGGCTGCCCTACGTGACATTCACTCATCACAAGTTCATGTTATAGCAAACCAGGGTAAAGGAATAACCTTAGGAACATCTTTTTGAAACTTGCTGCTTTCATTTAGGAGGTGCAAGTACAGAGTCAATAGCTAACTGTTGTCATGTATACATACATACAGATATGCATATCTCAATGTCTCTTTGTATAATAAAGTATGTTAAATAGAATGATATAGTTATCAATTCAGTTAAATTTTATTTTTATAGCACCAGAACAATACAATTGTCTCAAGGCGCTTTACAGAGCCCACAGCCTGGATCCCTTACAGCAAGCACAATGGCAACAGGGGCAAGGAAAAACTCCCTGTTAATCAGGAAGGAACCTTAAGCAGAACCACGGCAGGCATTATCAGGCCCTCTGTGATTTTGTATGTCCTTAGAGCTGTTTCTTAGTAATACGCTTGTCTATGTTTTGTTGACTCTGCAGTCTTTGAGGAAGGTGGGCAAGGACACCACTGTTCTCCTGATCTGCATCACTGTGTTCCTGTCCTACCTGCCAGAGGCGGGACAGTACTCCAGCTTCTTCCTCTACCTGAGACAGGTCAGCTTTGCTTTGCTGGGCGGAATATTAATTGTTTTTGTGCGTGTGCGTGTGTGTGTGTTGATGTGGGGTTTAAAAGATTTATAAATCAAAATTTTACAGGTTTGACCTCTTTCAAACTGAGATTCTAAAAGATAATCAATTCCGTGAATCTGATCTCTGTTGTCTGTGGTGACCGCTCATGAGGCCTGGATAGCTGTCTTATATTTGTTTTGACTGATATATAGTCTCCCCATGTATAGACGGAAAACCTTATACAAGAAGTCATACACAAAATGAGAAAAGATGAGAAAAGATAATACAGTAAGTCAGTTCTCTGTTTGTCATCCTCAGTGATAAGTAATGAGGCATGAAGTTAAGCCAGGACAGTTGGTGCGCTACGAGGGCTGCGGCGGCTGCTTTAAAGTTTACTGGCGGTGGTTTAGACGGCAGCCCTGAATGCCATCCAGCCTTGCGACAGATGAGTTTGCTGCAGGGCTGCTGTCTGCTTAGACGCACCCAGGGGCAGTTGAGAGGAAGGGGGAGAGAGAGAGAGATATGAGTGGAGAGTGTGTGTGGAGGGCGGTGTGTGTCTGAATGTCCCTCAGGTGAGTTAATCTCACATGATGCCGGGGGGAAATTATTCAGTGAGATGATGTCAATGTATGCTGTGGAAAAGGGCTGAATATTTCATGGTTTGTGTCTGTGTGGAGGAGATATTTTTGTTCTGCTGTAAGAGTGCTGTTTTTTTTTTTTCTTTTCTTGTTGTCTCTTGCTTCCCCCCCACTACCTCTTTCCCTCAGTCTCACTCCATCTCTCACTCACTCACTCTCTCTCTTTCCCTCAGTCTCACTCCATCTCTCACTCACTCACTCTCTCTCGTTCTACCTCACACTTTTTCCATCGCCCTCATGCCTTCTGTCTCTCTCTACGTCTCTCTTTCTCTCCCTCCCCTTCACCCACTATGCCCCCCCCCCCCCCTTCTCTCTCACTTGACTGAGCCTGATGATATTCACTCCACTCTCTTATGTCACTGCGGAGGTGATTTGGGGTTTGATGGGGCAGGGAGAGGGTAATGCAGTGTTTCTGTCTCTGTCCCACTCACATCATCACTCTTCCCTCTCCCTACCTTTCCTCCGCAGGTCATAAACTTCACCCCCACGACGATAGCTGTGTTCATTGGAGTGGTGGGCATCCTATCTATTGTGGCGCAGGTATTTATAATGGAGAACACCCCCCCCCCCCCCTCTTTCAGTACATGCAACGAACTTTAAAGTTGTTATTCCAAGAAAATGACAAAACTACCTGAAATATGCCTCTGAGAAGTATACGTACTTGTGTTTCACACCTTCGTTATCGTATTCATTATTTTCTGTAAATTGGGCTTTAGTTTAGAACAGTGAAATGTTCTCATTTTATACAAAATAATTGATATTAAAAGATTTATATCTACCCACAGACTGACACAGACCACTACAAGTGTGAAATATGCACAGCACAGCGCAAAGACAGTGCTATTATGAATCATTCATACATAAATCTTTACTAAAATACTAACCATGCCAGTAATTGTGATGAAAGAAATAGTAGGCGTAGTAGCTGCGTTGTCCAGTAGCAGTAATGGCACTAGTAGTAATGGCATTGAGCGTGTATGTGGTTGTGATGCGTGGTGGTTTGCAGTAATGGCATTGAGCGTGTATGTGGTTGTGATGCGTGGTGATTTGGGCCTCTGGTAGACTCTGGTGCTGACGCTGCTGATGAGAACCATTGGGAATAAGAACACGGTGTTGCTAGGCCTCGGCTTCCAGACTCTACAGCTGGCCTGGTACGGCTTTGGCTCTGATCCCTGGTGAGTGTTTGTTTGTTTCAACTTCAGTGTGTGTGTGTGTGTGTGTGTGTGTGTGTGTGTGTGTGTGTGTGTGTGTGTGTGTGTGTGTGTGTGTGTGTGTGTGTGTGTGTGTGTGTGTGTGTGTGTGTGTGTGTGTGAGAGAGATGTGTGTCTGCCTATCTGTCTGTTAACTGTAAGACCGGGTGAGTGTGTGTGTGTGTATGCCTTTTTGTTTTTTTTAAATGTGTACATCTATGCTGTGAGGCATTGCATCTGTGTGTGTGTGTGTGTATAACCTCTCTCCCCTTGTGCTGGGTAGGATGATATGGGCAGCGGGGGCTGTCGCAGCCATGTCCAGCATCACCTTCCCCGCAGTGAGTGCTCTGCTGTCCCGCAGTGCCGACCCTGACAAGCAAGGTGAGCCACCGTGTGCTCTGTGTGCTCTCTTCTCCACCCGCCCCCCATGTCCCTCACTTCTTTCCCTCTTTCTATCTCCTTTCTATCACCCTCTTCTCTCTCCTGTCTTTTATTCACCTATTCCCTTCATTAACTCCTCTCTCTCTCTCTCTCTCTCTCTCCATCTCCCCTCTGCCCCTCAGGCCTGGCACAGGGCATGATCACTGGCATCAGAGGACTGTGTAACGGCCTGGGTCCCGCGCTCTACGGCCTCATCTTCTTCATGTTTAACGTGGAGCTGAATGGGCTGGCGCCCATCGAGCATGACTACCCCATCGCCCCGCTCGCCCCCCCTGAGGTAGGGGTCCGCCGCTGCTGAGAGCTAAAAACACATTTGCAGCTACTTTTGGAAGAAGAGATTTGATCAGCTTCATTGAGATTCTGAACCAGCCACCTAGCAGATGCTAGTATTTCCCAGCATTGTGAAAGACAATGGAAGGTTATCAATTAGCAAGGCTTTTGCTCTGGAGGTATTGAGCCTGTGACTTTGGTGTAACAGTGATGGAGCTGTTATGGTACAGTGCTGCATTTTTTGCGTTGTAGTTACTTAGTTAGGAGGCCAAATTTTCTGGTGTTTTTTTTTTTTTTACATTGAGTAAAATAACAAATACAAATAAGTATTCTGTGGTTCATGCAACTAATAGAACAAGCTTGAAACACCACAACTGTACTGGTGTAGTGTACTAATGAACACATATTTCAGATAACTCTCTGATAACGAGTCGGATATCAATATGATTAAATAGGAACTTTTTCCTCCACTAGTGCTTTAATCTTGAATGAATATCCCCTGCTTCACTGTCTTGTGTCTGTACTCACGTGCGTGTCTGGTGTTCCTCACCCCCGCAGAGGAGCATAATCCCCGGGCCGCCCTTCCTGCTGGGCGCGTGCACGGTGGTGGTGGCCTTCCTGGTGGCCCTCTTCATCCCCGAGCGCAGCGCCGAGGCCGAGGTGGCCATGTGCCACACGCGCAAGCCCAGCTCCAGCTCCTGTGGCAGCGGCGAGCTGCCCGATGCCCACATCAACACGCCGCTGCCGGGCAGCGAGGACGACCTCGACTTCCAGCCCCTGCTGCAGGACAGCACAGTGTGACGCCCCCCTCTGTGACCTTATGATCCAAACAGGTTGTGTGAGGAGGGCCATGCCTTTTTTTGTTGTGGGACTATTTCCTCTTCTTGATGAAAGGAAGAGGGGACAGGACCAATTTTGCCACACACTTGAAGTACCAGTAGTCATCAGTCACAACATACCCCTCGCACACATACATATACACACACAGAGAAGTTATTCTCTGTGTGGTTTTGACGTGTTGTTACTTCTGTTTTGTTGACGTTAGGAAGGATGTTGTGAGAACATGATGGTCAAGGACTTTCCTTCCTCTTTGTTGTTCCAAGAGTTTAAACTCTTAAGACATCATGAGAGTTGGCTTGAGGGCTGGTTCCAAATGCAGCTGATTTCCAGACAGACAACTATCCTGCTGTTTTGCATATATTACTGTGGGACTGTGTGTTTTTAAGTAGCCATTACAGGAGAAGGGTCTGTGGATTGGAATGTGCTGGTGTTCCCCCGGGGCGTCTGTAGAATTTAACCGCATATGAATGAACACATCTTGAGGTTCTGTTACATATCTAATAAGGTGTCCAAAATGTTATGTGTTTTTTTCGATGTCAAAAGTCAGTCAAAGTAGGCGTTTTGCACAAGTGTGGTGAGATGAGTTGGACCTTGATGGTGCCGTTAATGTATGCATCTGTGTTTTATGTCTAAGCTGTAGGTACAAATCTTAGTGGAGACATAGATGCTTAACTTGACCATGGGGAGATTCAGGAAAAATATCTAATACCATTTATATGGTAGTTGGAAACTGACTATGTGATCCTCTGGCAGAAGAGGACAATTTTAGAGAGAAGAGGTTACCTTTGGCCACACAGACGTGAGCACAGGGGCTGGTGATTTAGACATGTACAGTATGTTTACATGTTTAAGTTCTATGCAGTACTGTTTATTGTGATGTTACTTTCTATAGAACTTTGTTAATTTTTCGGAACTATATGTTGCTGTAAATAATATTTATATACCGCCCGCATGTAACGTAAGTTCGTATTATGTTCTTGACAATAGTAGCGTTCTGACCTTTTACTTTCTATTCTATTGATAATTCTATTAATATTTTTACTCTTTTTTTTTTTTTGTCTCCTTTTGAGTAAAAAGGACTTGTTTTATATACTTTTATTGAAAGCATTTTTTGGGGTTTCTGGTACTTACTGCAAAAGTAGGGGTCTTTTAACCAAAAAGCATCTTCACATCTTAAGTGAATGTGAGAGAGTGCTTCACCAGCTACCTCAGGTTTGGAGGGTGTTATCTGAGTGTGACTACGATGTGCTTGCATAGCCATGGTCCATCTCCCTCTCTCTCTGGTATCAGACAAGAAAAGGGATCACTAACTGAAAAGAGCTTGATCAGACAGATCCACATTGTACATATAGAGGATATCATTTATTTTGACTGGTCCAGCAGAAATTTGCCAGATGTTTATAGTAAGTAGTTAATGCAGTATATTTGCGCCTACCGATTAGGGTAAGGAAGCATTCCCCGTCAGTGTTGTGTGTCTCAGAAATTTCAAAATTCTCTGGTTGCTCCTGTATGCAGTGTTTCATGGCTGGGTACGGATCTGTGAATGAGTGCGTGTGCGTGTGTGTGTTTGTTTGTGTGTCTTGAGTTTTAGTGGGATATAATGCTCACCTTGCTATTCATGAATGTTTTATCTAAACGTTCACACTTTTTACACGCACACACACACACACACACACACACACACACACACACACACACACACAAACAAACAAGTACAGACAAACCAGTGGAACACTACTCGCACGCATGCACACACGCACACACAACACACACCACACACACTACACACACCACGCACACACACAATATGCTCAGTTGGGCAGGGCCGTACTTGAAAATGTGCCCAGTTTGGCCTTGGGCAAGTGGCTTGCGATAAGAAATCACTATACCTGCAGTCCCCTGTCCTGTTCCATACTCTGATGCCACTAAGGCAGTTCTCCACCGTTAATGATTGCAGTTTGTGTGTGTATGTGTGTGTGTTTGTGTGTGTATGTTTGTGTGTATGTGTATGTTTGTTTGTGTGTTTGTGTGAGAGAGAGAGAGAGTGCGACAGAGAGAGAAGGAGAGCCTGTGTGTGTATATTCTTCACAGCCTGTAACTCTTAAAGGCAAGATATATTATAAGGCCAGTGTAAATAAATGCAAGGCTCAAGTAGATTGTACTGTATTGAAGATGTCTATGACAAATGACTTGAGAAAGAAGTGTTTCTTGACAGCTATATTTTTTGAGGACATGACACCTGTGGGTGTTTTGTCGGAATAGTGTTTTCCATGTGCAATGGCGAGGCAGATGTTCATAAACGTGACCATACAGAGAGAGCCAATGCGGGTGATTGTCACCTTTAAATGTGTTTAAAAGTGTTTTCAGCATCTGTTGAAGTCGTGGTTTTTCATTTTGCACCTTTTACATTTTTAGGTCATAACAGATGTGCCTAAAGTATGACTGTCCCTCGTTTTTGTCACCAAATAGGAGAGGGGAAAAAATTCAAAACACTGGGTACAGGGAGCAGCTGTGGTTGCTCTGCAATGACACCGCATTTAATATGTACATGGGTTATGTATTTATAATAAACTTGTCCTGTCTGTCAATCTTGTAAAGAGCTGAAATTACTAATAAAAGAACAGCCAATAGAACGATTGTCTTCTGTTTTCTTCTGACTTTCTGCAGTACCACTGTTTGACCACTGTGTGGAGATGTGGGTCTGTTTTTTTTCCTCCCTCAGTGAATAGAGACGTGAAGTATTCAAAAAGATGGCATGGATGGGTAAGCTTTACCCTAAAGGCTTACTGCCACATCAACTGCATGTGTCCAAATGGCAACCATTAGTAAGATTATTAGGTCATTTAACAAGGAAGCAGGAAAAACAAACAAACTAAGTGGCGGTTAATGTCATCCCTGCAGGAAGAGGCTGACAGACCTGACATACAGTGTTAACTGAGGTGTGTCCACTGGCAGCCGAAGCATTAGACATGTGAAGAACACAATATCCGAAGGGAAAGAGAAAAGTAAAGAGAAAATCACGAGAGAGAATTACCGCAGTGCAATGAAGTGAGGAAATGGAGAGGGTCTAGAATGGTAAACAGTTTTCTTCAGAAACAGGACGCTTTTTGGACAGATGGACGGTTGCACAAGCAAAGAGCGTCTGAGTGCATCTGTGTGTATGTGATCGATGGATGAATGGATGGCAGACGGATGTTGAAGAGGAAATGTGTTTCTTCCAGGCTAATGCAGTATGAAGTCACAGTCTGAAAGGAACTGGACCAAAACAAAAAGCAAAACCTTATGTGCTTAAAGAGGAGACACAACAAACACAGATAGGCTGTGGTTACCAGCACAGCATCTGTGAGGAAGTGTACGTCAGACATCTGTACTGTTTATTTGATTTTCTCTAAGAATGGAGTATCTTACAGCCCTGTATGCAAACAACCCAACTGATGAATAGTTCATCCTTAAACTTTAAATTCTTTTGTCAAGTTTGTCTTGTTACTTATAAGCTGTCTCAATGTACCCTGTGTATGTTTGTGTTTTTTATGTGTGTGTGTGTGTGTGTGTGTGGGTGGCTGAATTTGGCTGTCAGACTTCTTCCTCACCTCTAGGGGGCAGTGTTGGGACTCTGTCCACTGCATGACTTCCTGTCCCTGCAGGCAGATGCTGCCTGTGCTGCTGCTGCCGCTGCCACTCCTGTCTACTGAGGCAGAGCAGGCAAACCTAACCAGTAAGCCCCAGAGATTTCATTCCTCCTCACCCCTAAGCTAAACGCCCAGACTAAATGGTCTGGAAGCTGTGGCATTTTCCAGGGCAACAAATCATATAACCTGTGAAATATATTTTTTTTATGTATAAAGGCACTACTGCAGCGCACATCAGTTACTTTATTGATTTTTTCCCCCCTCCTGCTGAATCTTTGTATGCTCAATTAGTTTTTGGTGCCTGTTTGGCCTAATTAGTTTGATTAGAGTAATAGCTTGGGTCCTTGCTTTGTGTCACTCTTTGTTAGTGGTGTATACTCTTTGCAGTGAAGTGAGTTCCCACTATCAATAATGTTTTCCCTTGCTAAAATGTTATTTAAGAAATGCTAATCAAATACCTCATTTACTGCTATGGTGAAACAATAGCAATGTTACCCTTAATAAACCCCTGTTCCAGTATTGCAACACTCAATCCAGAGACTTATTGTAATTCATACCATACTGCTGAGCAGGGGTTTCTGATATATGTAAATAAAATATGTATTTGAAGGACAAAATAGTGTTTTGGCATTTGTATTTGATGGGCCTTATAGAAATGGCTATGTAATTTGAACATACATTTGTAACATAATATAGTGTTTTAAAAACACAGTAAACACTGTAAAAATACAGAAAATACTTTCCCCAAAACTGTATACATGATGATGTCACATGTAGGCAGCTGCATGCATCTTTGGGAGATAGAAAGGTGTGCTGAGCGCTTTGGCCGCCATGCTTGTTTAAGACAAAAGATTGATGTCTCATTTGTCTTCTCTGATTCGGTGTAAAAGACCAATTTATAGTCCAGGCACCAAGTATGAAGTTAGAATAGTTTCAAAATTCACAAACAAATGTCACACGATGCACAAATGTATTCCATGTGAAATTGTAAAAAGACATCTGATAGGCTGCAGAGAATGTCCTTTTGAAAGAAATCCATTTGTGAAGCAAGCCGCTTCAGAAAAGTTTCAAATCATCCATAAGATAAGATGAAACATTTACAAAATCATTCAATCTTTCACTACTTGGGGAAGTTTGCACATTGTACTTGGAGCCCGAAGATTGCTGTTTGTGGCTAATTATTTATTCATGATAGTATATACCAATGTCCTGTGCCTGCTCAGGCGGTTACTGCTTCATACCCTTTAAGTGTACAGCCAACACAATCCCAAAGTATAGTTCCTTAATTTTTTGTAAACCTACGGAGCTTTCCAATTTAGTGCTGTTTCAGTAAATAACCTTGGTTTATTGATTCAAAAGATTGGTAGGGTCTGAAATACATTGGATTCAAAATGTGTGCACATTACTTTAAAGTAGGGTGACCAGATTTGAGTTAGTGAAAAAGAGGACACTTTGTCGCGGTGGAGGGGGCGGGGTAGTGTATACTGGATCTGTCCCGCGGGCATACAGATGACCCCGCCCCCTCCCCCTTGACAAAGTTTTGACATGCAGATGTCATGTGCTGTTGTAAACAATGCAACTACTGGAAGCGGCAAGGTGCTCAGTGTTGCCAGATTGGAAATGGCGTATCGTACCAAATGCTCAAAATAATCGTATTTGGAGGATAATTTTCGTGCATCTGGCAACACTGAGAGGGCGGTCGACCAATGACAGTTCTCTCTACAGTCAGAGCTCGCGCAAGAAGGTGGAACCTAAGGGAGATACCCCTTCCAAAACTTGTAAGGGCGTAAAAAGTAGTTTGTGAAAGACCCAGAGAAACACAAATATCCGACGAGGCAAAATCCCGGATGATTATGGAATCCCTGCCGGACGCATTTTTTAGGTCTCGAAAAGAGGACATGTCTGGGTAAAAGAGGACGTCTGGTGACCCTATTTAAAGCCTCATTACACGAGAATTGGTATTTTTTGCTACTGAGCTCCCCCTAAAGTTGCGGAGTGTAGCTCACGTTTACACCACAGTCGTTAATACAAATCGTTCTTTTAGACCCCCAATGGACAATGTACATGTGTATTTGTTGACAAGCTGAAGGATATGGAACCCACAAAGACAATGTCAGAAGCAAAAGAAGCATGTAGACTCGATAGGACAGGATAGAGTAATATCACAAGATTTTACAGAAATATGACTCCTCATAGTTTTATTTATTGTGCCATCGGAGATTAACCCTAACATAACCAAGGAATAACAAAAAAGAATGACAAATATTAGTTTTGCTGAAATACTGCTTGTGCATTCTTTCATAAATAACATTGGCAGGGATGTTGATGATGAAAAACTAGTGAGTCAACAACTTTCCTAACACAGCCAAACATCAAGCAAGCCCAACACAAGACAGCAAGATACCTGATAAGTTATTACTGACTAGTCCAACAGAAAGAAGACCAGCTTCGTCGCCTCTGCCATGAAATCCATACAGAGAATACTGCACTAGCTTCCTCTTGTAGCTAGCAGATTGGTCTAGTTGTGTGAGGTGGTGCCATTAAACTTTATGTAGTTCTCACGAGAGGTGTCGCGCCCTGTACACCAAAGTTGCATAGTGCGATACTATGCCCACCAGGCGTGCTGTGGCAGTGGCACAGACGCCGTTCTCTGAATTACAAGTCGTTGTACCACCAAGCTGAAGCTGTTATTTTAAGGTAAAATTAGTAAAACTACTATTTACTGTGTCTTCACATAATGATGAAATATGGCTTAACCATTACACCCTCTTTTACATATTTTTCAGGACTGTTTTTCTTGTTCCACTTCATTCTTGCCCATTCTATCACTTTATGCGGCAGTCATATCACACACAATTATGCGGTACATCTAATTTTGATACATGTTGTGGTTGCTGTAGTTTGTACTTCATTTTGATAATTTTACAACTTGACTATTTTCTATCTCGTATCAAAGTACATTTTAATGTATTTTTGCCCATTTCTGCTGCTAATGGAACGGTAGGCAGCGGGTACAGTGCTCTGCAGTGAGTAAACCTCACCGCCCAACACCTTAAGACACAGACTACAGATGCCAGCACCCATTGGTCTTGTAGCCTCCTTGCTAGCACGCCCGCCTACCATACCTGAGTTCATGAGTTCGAGACCACAGAGTTACTCTTTTTGTCTACACAATACAGGTTAGGAGTGTTTTTCAAATTAATTTACGGTTGTTCTTATCTGATATGGATCTGACTTGTTTTGACACTGTGCGACTTTACAAGGAGCAAGAATTTTGCTCTCTATCTAAGTTGTGTAAGTTTTTTTTTTTGTCTTCGTTATCTTTGGTTCATAAATATTAATGAGTTGGGGGGTTTTGCATAGCCATGCAAGTGAGTGTCTCAGGGGGGAAGGGAGAATGGATTAGGAAGCATGGGGCATGAACAGATATTTATGCATCAAAGTGTCCGGCGGGGGTCTCCATTGAGGAGGTCAGATCAATTTGTTAGCGCAGTAACTGCCACGCGGGGTCTGGCTTCCACCTGGGCGCTTATCGACGACTAGGAAGTCTGTGCGCCACGCCGATCCAGTGCTTCTTTCTTTGATGATACAATTAGCTGTGCTCCATTGCACCTGCATGGGGTCACCAAAAATGGCATGCCAATGATGAAAAAGCGGCCGCCCTTTGTGAGCGAGATTTCCACTCTGCTTGTCAAGACCTTGGCAGCTGAGGCACCACACTATGCCTATTCAGATTAATGCAGAACGTCGTGATGACTGGTGCCTGTGAAGCTTTACTGTGCCTGAGGGGTTGAGAACCATTTTCTATTCACCTGTTGTGCTCAGGTTGGGGGTTATACTTCCTTTAACTCTTTGATTTTCCATGAATATCTTGCCCTTTTAGCAAATATACACTCTGCTAAGTGCGGGCATGTATTTGCATGTAATGTCATTGAATACAGTGGGGGACTTTAGAAAAAAATCAACATCAAACTCATTTGAAGCCTGGATAAATGCATGCCATTTTTTCTCATTAGTTCCACCACCTACCTAGCTCTACCCCTCTCTTTTGGTTGATTTCTGTCAGAAGTTTCCGGTTGCTGTGGGTTAATGCCTGACATGAAAGAGACCTGAAAGCTTTAATTTGTCACTGCTGGGTGTTCCATGCACCACCAGTGATGACATTTGAGGTGCTTAACCGGCGAGCCGCGTGGAGAGGTGACAGGCATTGGAGTCCGGGTGGCATCATGCCAGGCACCATGTTACTCTGCGTTCTAAGTGCTTTTTTAAAAGGCCTAGGTTTTGGCATTTCGTGCAATTTTTTTTCTTCTTCTTTCCTCAATGCCCTGGCAAGGAGACCCGGTGCCATTTAAGCCTGACAGGAAAGAGAAGTAAAGGTTTTCTTGCTCTGAGGTTGGACAATGGTGGCAGTTGCAGTTGCCTCCCCAGCTCTTACTTTTTGAAGCCTTTTATGGATTCTATGAAATATAGCTGCGAGGCCATTGGTATACCAGAGAGAAAATGTGAAAGGAGGAGTGCTAATTTTAATGTTTGACACCCAGCACACATACCCACTCTTCGAGAATCGATTTCCATCCTTTTTGCATGTTTTGAAGGATATCCTGCCAAAGAGAGATGTCCATGTTGAGGCAGAGGTCTACGTTTTTGTGGCACATTTCACTCTCTAATGAGAATACGTTCGTCTCTGGAAATCAGGCACTTTCCTCTGACGTCTCCCATGTTTTGACAGCTAATGGTCAACTAATTGATGCTATGACAGATATAGATTGAAGGGCCCATTTCCATTTTCATCATCTCTCACAAAAGCTAATGTGAAAGCCTGAAGAGAGAGTCGTACGACCTCAGAGTCACCACAGGCTTTTAGAGGACCAACCCAAAACCTCCCAGTATGAAGAGCACTTTCTCTCAACCCGTGTGTCATAACACAAAGATAGTGTTGATTAGCTTTGTTGCTGTCCAGTAGTATATGTGAAGCCTGATGTTGTAATACTTTACAGGTGTTTGCATGTAGTCACTGTCTGATAGATGTGTACTTCAAGCGGATTATCAGATGCTGACATTTCTCTGAAAAAATGACATCAGTGGGACTGTATCTTAGACACATGTGCCAAATCAGAACTGACAGATTGGTGCTGTTGTCTTAACTATTCCAAAGAGACTTAATGGCCTTTAACTTTGTTTGGGAGGTTGAAACTTGCCATCCTCTAGCCATCGATCCACACAAGATGGATGCCTTCATTCACACCTTCTGTGTTGGGTAACAGCAGAGATGGGTACAGAAAGCAAAAGCTGTCCTCAAGTAAAAGTATTGTTACCTTATAATAAAGACTCAAATAGAATTACTCATAATAATTACTTGAGTAAGAGAAAAAAATGGACTTCTTAAAATGACTCCTCAAATGGAGAGTAACTTCATATGATGCTATTTCTTACACCTATTATGCATATGTATTATATGTGGGGTTAAGCCCAAAATCAAAAAAATGTAAATGCTTGTCTAATAAACACAGCGTGACATTTGCACATTCAATGAAATCACAAATAATATACAATATACATTGTAGACTTGAGGGCTGCTGCTGCTTCCTAAGCGGAATTGCTTTGACAGATCAGATGAGATGCTAATGTTACATCTGAAGCAGGAGACATAGGCTATATGTAGGCTAGCCTTTGAACCTATGGTAGGCCTATGTGTTAATCAGTCTTAGAATAAACCACACACTCACAAGCTTAAATGCTGGCTAGCGTTAGCTTTTTGCCCCATAGACTAGGTGTGTAACATTCAATTTGGCCAATAAGATCTTAATCCTTCTAACATTACCTAGTTAAACTTTGATTTTCCCTGCCATGTCTGGATCCAGTGCTACAATGTGCACACTTCAATGCAGCCCATTTTCCCTCCAATTTCCACTCAGAGACTAATGTTTTGGGATTGACCGTAGATTTCCACTGTAAAGTGCCCTGGTTCATTAAAGCTGTGCCGTTGACATACGAACCAGTGGCCAATGCGGCGTCTACGCAGACTACATGTTTATGTAGCCAAAGCAGTCAGTGTTGTAGGCTAGAAGCTGTGCACGTAGATAGATAGATAGATGAATATAAAGATGGCTTTATTAATCCTGAGGGAAATTTAGGAAATGTGTGAATAAATATAATATAACATAATAGACGTGTGTAGCCTAATGTAACGGAGTATAAGTACATTCTTTTAATAATAAATGTGTGAGAGTGAAAAGCATTCTGCATTAAATGTTCTGCATTACATGTAGCGGACTAAACGTAGCAGATAACTACCCACCTCTGAGTATCGGTTGAATGTTTGATTTGTCTCCCATGACTTCTCACATGCATGTACTGAACATCACTGTTGTTATCACAGAGTTGGAGTGAGAGCAATTTTTGTACAAAATAACTCCTAATGATCACCCTTTCCCCTGACACAGAATCAATTCACACCAGCACAAGCATTGAAAATCGAAAGGTGGTCAATATTAGAAAATCTTTCAAGGAAACAAAAAGTGTGGATAGGAAACCTTCATTAATATAGAAAAGCTATCTGTTCCTTTGTTTGAGACAGGCCTGTAGATGTCACATCTTTGTCTCCTGGAGATGCATTTCATCACCTGGCATTTATGTCAAGACATAGTGAGGTTATACTGACTTGCTCTTTCTTTTTATACTGACCTGACATCTCCAGACCCGGTTGAAAGTGTGTGGCCTTTGACTATGAGATCCAGACAAAGCACTGGAACAACATACATACGACTTCCATTTTCATCTGTGTGAACTCCGTGTTAATATCCATTCTGGACTGTGGTGATTTCCAACAAGTCCTTGTCACCAAGCTGAATTGATGTCACACAAAAGGGCCGAGTTAATCTCTCAGAGTGTTTGGTTCTTTATCTGTGCGATCCTGAGCCAGACGCCACTGGAGACAGAAGGCTAAACGCAGGCTGAGGTGCTGGCCCTCCCTGAAAGACAAGTCCTTAGAGATGAATTTAGAAGGCACTTAACACAGACCGTTTCCCACAATGGCTTGTAAGATAAATATATTGCTCATCAAGCACTCAATTAAAAAATGATTATTTTCTCAAGACCCTTATTCTTTCTGGGGAGTTGCCTGCCTTCTGAGCGAGAGGGTGACTTCAAGGCCGACCTTTGTATCCCTGTGGAAAATGAGCTTGGTTTGTTGGGTAAGAAGTGACCTTTTCCGGGCTGAATATAGCCTTGTCAGCACTGTGTCCACATCTCAAGAGTGGGAGAGAAAGACAAAGAGGAGAGAGACTGTGTGAATGTGTGTGTCTGAGTCGTGCGTGCTTGTGTGTGTGTGTGTGTGTGTGTGTGTGGGAGAGAAGATGCATGTGTGTGCCTACACGTCCGCACACTTTCCCTTCACAGCAGTGGTGCTCTTTGCATTTCCCTGCGGCGTCGCGCTCTTGCAGTGCTCTCGCTCTCGCACACACAGCCGTCAGGCTCTAAAACCCCTTTATTAAGTGAAAGGCTTTTCTCCCCTTTTGTCATTTACAATCTGTGCCGAACGGGAGCCGGCGCTTGTTTGCGCTCGAGGTAACGCTTTCGCTGAGTCACTCGGCCGGGGGGGATGCGGTGTGATGTACTGCAGTGCTGTTAGGCGCCGCGTGGCTAAAGAGTCAGAGCTGAGCGCTAAAGCGAGCTGCCTTAATTGCTCTCTCAGGTGAAGCAGCAAACAGCTCCATCTATGGCAGTAATTAGTGTCCAGGGACTTCGTTTGCATGATGGCACCCCTGAAATAAAACTGGAGATGCTAATTGTGGAAGTAGTGAGCAAGAGGCAGACAGTGCCAGGTGGAGGATGTTAGTCTCCTACTGAGGCTCTCACACGTATAGGAGTAGAAGGAGGTTGATTGACTGTCAGGTTCTTTTCTCAAAAGGATGGAGAACTGCATTTAGCACTTTCAAAGCTGTTATTTTTTGGCCTGGTGAAGTTACTTTCATGCAAAGATATTTTCCGAGTTCAAAAACTAATGGTGAAATAACACTTGGTTTGTTGCTGCATTCATCTAACAAGTTCTTCGTTCTTTATGGAACTATTTGTAGCTTTTGAAGGTTTACAACATCTGTTGCGAACATCGGTCTCTTTCTTCAACAAATCCTCCATCTCTATGTGATGTTTAGTGATTACAGCATGTCACAATGTCTCCTCTCTCAGATACAAACTCCTCTGTGGCTGAATGTGATTTGTGATATTTTTAGAATCACTGTCCTATCAAAGCGATACTGTACACAAATGCATTTGAAGTAGTGGATGCATCTGAAGTGTTGCTTATTTACTCTCTTGTAAGAGCACTGAGTTGGTATAACGCTGGAGCTGTTCATCCCATCCACTCTGTCCAGTGTCATTGTCATTCTGATGCCGACTGTAAGTTTGGATGCTGGCCCAGAAAGGCAGAGGTTGGGTGTCTCCTCGAGACTCCATTAATGCCCACTGCATCTTCTCACCGCCACCCCCTTACTCCCTCTGCTGCCAATACCCAGGAGTCCCTTACCATGCCTCTGATAATGAGGGCTCTGTGTGTTTTGGCTTTTCCCAAAGCAAAAAGAAGTTTGAGCTTAGAGATCATTTAAGAGAGGCTCCTGACTTCAGAACAGCAGCTAATGCGTGTTTACTGCGCAAAAACAAATGCTGCTTTAAGGGAATGTGTTAATGTGCTCGGAGAAATATTAATATGCTAATGTAAGGAGGGAAAAAACAGCTCAATACTTGCCAGAACAATCTAAAATCCCCCGGTCAAATAGCGCTGGGATTGGAAATATGGTGCCATGCTGCAGGGAACAAAATTGCAAGGTGGTTAAAGATTGAGCCAATTTTTGTGTCTCTCCTCTGACAAATCATGCTGAGAGCAGGCATCCTCTGCATACCAGACCCTCATTGGGGAGGTGTGCGATTAATCTTTGTGTACACAGTCTACAGTTTATCAGTGTTTTGGGGGTCATTTCTTATCTTGTAGGACTCTGCATTGAAACACAAGGGCATATTGAGGACAACTGGACTCTCGCAGACAGTTCCATAATTCAAACCGCGATAGAGGCGCGGAAGGAGACCTTCGTGTGCATTAAACATGCTTACATGCTTTTCTTCTCTGTTGCTTAAGATGTGCTTTTAAGGTGTGTTTTTGGCCGGTGGTGCTCTTTTCTTGGCATCTGTAAGGACGAAGATGTCTGATAAAGTTAAACATTAGACCAGTACAATTAGAACATGTCTTCTTTGACTACTTCCAATCAACATTGGTCACATCAGACTAGCAACAATTTGGAGGCATAGATTAGTGAGCTTCTGTCAGGAGGTCTTACAGGCTGTTTCACATTGACCAGTGTCTCCCTCAGGTCAGCCCTAAGGTCATCAGCCAAAGTCCATTTACTGCATGACTCATGATGGCAAATAATCAGAGGGTTCCAAATCGCTGTGGCACCAGCTGCTTTGCTGTGGAGTTCCTGGAGTTTCCTTCCTGAAGACCGACACGTGCGGAGGTATGAGTGTGTTTTGTTTGTCCCTTCATCCTTTGTCGGTGTACGTGTGGAAATAGTTTATCAGGTGTTTGCTGTGCCATCTGATCAGAAATGCATCCCCAAACTTTCAACGTTTCTTCAGACACATTTTCAATCACCAGCGCCAGAGAGAGAGAGAGAGAGAGAGAGAGAGAAAGAGAGTCAAGTCAAGCGTATCTGGCAAAAGACAAGTAAGATGTAAATTGCAAGAAACATTTTTTGAAATTCAAATCAGTCTCTTCTTCGCTCGGGGCCACACATTTGCTGGGATCACCAAATATCTTTTTTCTTACCATTTCGAAGCACTCTTCCACAATGTCTTTTCACTTACAAGGCCCGTGGAAGTCAGACAGAGGATTATAAAGCGGACGGATAACCTTGAATAAATAGACGGCCCACCCCTCTACCTTGTACACGAATACAGAGTGCCTTGGATGTCATGGCAGGGCGATGAGTCTCTCTGCCACCTTTACAACCAAGGTAATGTATCCTCTGGACTAGGATTTACATGAGAAGACTTCCTCCTTTCTGACTCATGTGCTATTGACACTGTTATTTCTCGCTTAAATACATATATAAACACTAAATACATACAGTATATATACATATACATACTATAACATTAATGCCCAAATTCCTAAAAATAAGGATGATCATGTTTGTTCAAAACTTAAATGATTAAGCATAACTGCCATTGCCACTTTCAACAATCCAAGTCTAAATATCCATCTCTCAAATATAATCAAACGAATAATTTTTTTTACGAGTCTAATATTTGCTTAACAGTTTATTCCTGTGGGATCCAGACAGCTTTTAAGTACTGCAAAAATACCAGTGTCAATGTTTCCACACAACACTGAAGAGAGATAAATATAGTGTTGTTTAGATAGAACATTTAATTAAGCTTTTAATTAAATTTGCTGTTTATTTTTGTTTCATCCTATGGGATAAATTTTAACTTCCATTCTGCTAGAAACGTCTGGACTCAAACCCTTTATTACTCTCCTTTGGGGAAAAACTAATTAGGAGAGTGAGTCATACTGTCTGATTACCTATTACATATAATTACAAAAACAATCAATTCAGACGTAACAGGTAGGCCCAATTACAGGCTGGATTCAGAAAAGAAAATGACTAGAATCTAAACATAATGATGTGTGGTTTGAAAATAGATTTGTGGTTAAAATAATGAAGATTTCTGAGGCGAAACACGGAGTTTGACGCTTTGTCTTGGGTCTTTAACTCCTGCGATCTTCCAGAACCGCCGTAAGAAAGGCAGGCTGCACATGCAGTGCATGACATGCGGTGCAGACACCGATCAAAACAATCGGACTGCATGTTTGTGTGCCTCGACGCGTTAGCTCACGCTTCGGCCACAGCCTTAACAAGAGAGCGAGTGTGCTACCGGCAGCCGTTTCCTTGGCTGGATCATTATGTCAATGCACACAACTCCCATTTGCATCCTACCTCACTCTCCAAGGCACGAGGACCTGAGCTGAAATTGAACTGTTAGTGACACAAATAATCTTAAATCAGCTCACAAATGAAGCGATAAGCGACGGTTGCAGACCAGTCGATTCAGCACAAGGCGTGTTTCTAATCATTTCTCAGCTTCACATTTCAACAATATATCCCCACAAAAATGGCGAAGAATGGCATGAATTATGCATGGATTCTTATAACTCCATTAGTTTTATATATTCAACTTTTAGCCAGACACCCATGAAATTATGCGGTTTAATGTAGCTTTGAAAGAGTATTTATCATGTTCAGATCATGGGGCGATAGAATTTACTAGGTGGGTTTTTTTTCATAGTGAGATAAGCTCATGGAAGTGCATTGGCGCTAAATGGATCCACAAAAGGTCAGAGAATATGAAATCCCACCACTGGCATTTGAGTATCACCATAATTAAATGCTGTAGGAGAGGCTTATCACTTTTCTGCACTAGACAGGCTTTTTTTTCACTTGTAGGGGGAAAAAATGATTTTAAGAAAAACAGCACAGAACCGTTTTCAGCTTTGTTGAACAGCCCATTCCAGCAAAAAGGCGATAAATCTGTTCCTGAACACCAGCGCATAAGTGACTTCCTTTTTGTATGCAAATTAGACATGGCAAAAGCACTGTATATAAATACAACAGGTTTTCGCAAAAACATTCTTTTCTGACTTTTTTGCATTGCAAAGTTTTTGTCGGAGGAGATAAACGAAGCTTTGCCGGTAACTGCTGATATGACAGATGTTGAATATTTAGACTACTGGCTGTGATAGAAAAAAACAGGAATCTGCTGCAGACACACTGACACACAACCACTGATGATAATGAAGGAAAATTGCACGTCTGTGTAAACGTTTGCTCCTGCCCACGTCTCATCCTTAAACATAATTCTGTCTCATACCAAAGATCCACAGGACATGTTTATAAGACCAGTCGTCATGACAACTTCTTGACCCTTGCATGACCTGTGCAACACAGGAACATGATAGATTTGCCAGAGAGCACGACTGAGAACACCCATTAAACTGTGAGAGAGAAAACCATTCACAGAGGTTCCATTCGCACCCTGAATGACAATCAGATCAATTTAAGTCCAATCCATTTCTGTTTATGCAACCTACAGTATTTACTGCAGCATAGTGGGATAGTGCCGAGTGCTGACGTTATTATAAAACCCAATCATTCTACCATTTTTCCATGAGCAGTTACTAAGTTGTACATTAAAACAGTTTCATTTAGAGTAGATTCTACAGCATTAAGAAGAGCCGTGTAATAAGTAAGGGATAATGTACAAGGCTGTGTGCTCAGTCCCCTGCTCTTCACCCTGCTGACTCACGACTGCACAACAACCTACAGCACCAATCACATGGTGAAGTTTGCGGACGACACAACTCTGGTGGGTCTCATCACCAAGAACGATGAGACCCACTACAGGAAGGAGGTCAACCTTTTGACCACGTGGTGCAGAGACAACAACCTCTTGCTGAATGTCATCAAAACAAAGGAGATTGTGGTTGACTTGAGGAAAAGCCACACTGTACACCCACCACTGACCATCGATGGTGCTGCTGTGGAGCGAGTGAGCAGCACCAAATTCCTGGGGGTGCACATCAGTGAGGACCTCTCCTGAGCAACCAACTCTGCATCACTGACGAAGAAAGCCCAGCGGCGCCTCTACTTCCTCCGCAAGCTCAAGAGAGCGAAAGCTCCCATACCCATCCTGAACACATTCTACCGGGGCACCATTGAAAGCATCCTGTCCAGCTGCATCACTGTGTGGGGCAGTAGCTGCACTGAACACAGCAGGAAAGCACTGCAACGCATAGTGAACACAGCTGGTAAGATCATTGGTGCCCCACTCCCTTCCTTGCAAGACATTTACACCACCCGCCTCCCCCGGAAAGCTACCTTGATTGTGAATGACACCAGCCACCCTGCACACAGTCTATTCAGCCTCCTACCCTCTGGAAGAAGGTATAGGAGCCTCCGTTGCCGCACCACCAGACTCAGAAATGGCTTCATACACCAAGCTGTCAGGAAGCTAAATTCTCTCCCCTCACTCCCCCCAGCCATATCCTCCAGTCTGACAGGAAGCTGAAAATCCCCCCGCCCCCCTAAAAAATAACTCAAGACTCGGCACTTTAATCACTTGTATTCACTTGTTTAAAATTGTATTACGTATTTAAATTATTTATATATATATAGTATTTATAGTATTTATACATATAGTATTTATAACAACTGTACGTGAATCTTTATGTTTACTTAGTATTAGGAAATGTCTTGTCTTATCTGTTGTGCCTGTGCACTTTTATATGTTTCACCGTGGGAGAGTGGGAAACGTCCTATCGATTCCTTTATGTCTTAACATGTGAAGAAATTGACAATAAAGCTACTTTGACTTGAATTTTGATTCAGTCCAGTTTTAGCTGCCATTCTAAAGTGATGGGCTTACCACAAAGAAAAAATAATAATAAAAAAAACGCCTACGTATGTAAGTGCAGCAGCCATGCCCTTGGGGAAACACTGCCCTTGGAAAGCGGTTCTACCCATTATATTGTGGGAGCAAAATAAGATGACAGTCTCAAAGTAGGTCTATGAATGCATACAGTTGCAGTTTACTCAATGTGACTCTATTCTGACAACACGTTGGATGTTCAGAGTATTTATTTTTGAACCATGTTAAATGTCAGATATTTCTGATATTTTACTCCTTCACAGAAACTACTAATTTAAGAATAATCCGTTTTGCATTAAGCCCTCATAAATATTGCCTCATCAGTCATGCAAATGGCTTATGAACTGTTGCGCTTACAGTGCTAGCCACGTGTGTTTGCACTCTTTGTGGCAACTTTGTGTAGTACCTGTGGAACATGCCTGGCCACAGCAGTTTACAACAAGCAACATTGTGAGTTGTGTCCGCTAAAGCTTCTGAAGAGGGCCGGAGCAATCCTAATGACACCCAGAATCGACCTTTGGATGCCTTCGGCATTTCACTTCAAGTACCGGAGTCAGACAACGATTGTGAGCGCTCCTTACCTCTCGCTTGCTGGGTGAAGTGGTGTCTGCAACGGCGACATTGGCGAGGCAAGGCTCACAAGACTTTCTTGCCATTCTGAATCGCTCAAGTGGTCATTGAGACGGAGAGGGGGAAAAAAGAGGGAAGAAAAGGAAAAATCTATCTTGATTCATCCACCTCTTTACTCCATAGCAGTAACAAAAGACCATTCAAACAATGATACTATACTTATACTTCATACTATGCTGTATCATCCTCAATACACAATTATATCTATATTATAGGTACTTTGTTCTCCACCGCCATCATATATTTTCAGGGAAACACACTGTTAAAGGCTACTTTTGGTGTGTCAGTGTAGAAATTTGTAATAATGAAAGATGTAAGAGACAAAGACAAAATCAGGGACAAAATCAGGTATCACCGATGTCTGAGTAAAACTTAGAAGCACAGCTGTTCAACATGGTGCAGAAATGTCCTGAAATTTCACACCTACAGCCCTGCAAGCCATAAGGTCTCCATTTTACATCTTTAGGCAAGTCCCAAATCAGGAGCAATCAATTAATTGTGTATAAATCTGGTCCAGGTGGTACGTACCCACTTAAACCCTGCTTCAGGTAAGACTCATAATTCATGATTCATTTAGCGGGTGACTGAGGCGTGTAAAGAGAGCCCCCCCCCCTCTCTCCCAGGCTCAGATATGAAACCAGGGACCACATGCTCATCTGTTACGAGTCAAACACCTCAACTTGCACCATCTGGTGTCGTCATACTCAAGCAGGCCAAAGAGGCTCATCTGGGAAAAGTAGTTTTTGAGTGTTGTTGGGCTGCGGATTATACCACACAATAGGGGTGTTAAACCTCTGGTATGGATATCTTCCAGGGGTCCATTGTGTGTTGTGTGTTGTGCTTTGCTGATGTTGGCACATTCAAATCAGCTGGATTAATGTTTGGATGGACGTTCATGGTGGAGGCGCTGCCATCTTAATCGTTTCCAAGAATAGATTAAAATTTGTAAGACAGCCAATGTAACGAAACACTTCCTGGTTTTGTCTAGTGAGACGCTAGGAGGCGACACATGGATAGGATGGGGAGGCGCCATCATCCAAGCTAACCCCAATTAACACATGAACTCCTCTGGTTTTTCCAGTACGTCCTGTCATACAGATTTTCACATCTGTACTGGAAATGGCAGGGCATTTCTAAACCCATTAGTTTTAATCTCCCTGGGTTCAAATTTGACACATTATACTGTTGCAGCAAACCAATCTGCTATAACAATGTGGCTGCCTGCAAGTTGGTGCAAGTTGCAGGAAAAGATGCAAAAAGTTTTAGTTTTTTTGGCTTCTGTAAGGTGAGATACATTGCAAGAATGACAATGTATGGGATACTCATGGGTGTCTTCAGCAATCATTTGTCCCTGTAGACACACCGTAGAGCATTCCAAGCAGTTGCTGTAAAAAATCATTTTAGCTGTATACTGGGTCATTCCATGCCAAAGGAGGTCCTTGAATGACAATCTCTTTTTTTTTTCCAAAATGTCATCATGCATACCTCTGCACCAAATATGGGTATAGGCAAACATTCAGAGCCTAATATCCAAACCCAATAATTATGACAATTTTCAAGTGTTTAAGCATTTCCAGATTTCAAGATATTCAACACTTTTGAGGATATCAAAATCCAAGCAGGCTTGCTCATCACCATCTTTATCAGTGACGTGACATTGGACAGTGACATTTAACTGGCTTCGTAACATGATGGTGAATTGAGATCCACTGGCTAAAAAAGATTGTTGGACTGAACTGAGTTTCACATGAAGAAGGAAGATGAGCTTGGACTGACTTTTGGGTCTAATCTCTGGGAGAGACAAGTGGGTTGGACAACAAAGACACTTTGTCTTCAAAGGGGACTCATTGACTGGGCCCTGCAACACCCAGGTGGACACAGCCCCTTTGAACCAGGTCCTACCGTGCTGCCAACCTCCTGCAAATGATATAAACAGATTTGCTGATAGACCAGCATGACACGGTCACCCAATCAGGCATCCAGTGCCATCTGGTCAACCAATGCAGGTCAGACTCATCCATGAGCCATCAGATGCCTGACTTGAATTCCCTGCTAACCAGGAATTCCTGAACAGTAGGAATCATAACTAAGTGATGACATTTCTGGCTCTCACAGACTGCTAGAAATGGTAGGTCTGGTTTGTAGGGTAGCTTGCAGTCATATCTGTGTGACTATTTTTCCCTTTCCCTCTCTCTCTCTCCCTCCCTCTCCCCCCCCCCCTCTCTCTCTCTCTCTCCCTCTCTCTCCCTCTCTCTCTCTCCCTCTCTCCCTCTCTCTCCGTATCTGTGACTATTTTTCAGTATTGTTTCCTTTTGTTAATATGTCTTTCTCTGTGTAGTGAAATCCAGCCATCCACCCACTTTCTTTTGATGTGCTATTTTGTCCCCATCTGCTAATGCTCTGTTTAGGGTTAGGATCAATCATTGCCAGTATTCACAACATCACTCCCACGAAGTTGACCTGTTGTCACCTCAAAAAGGCACTTAGTCTCTCCCTGTCCCTGCCTCTGTCTTCACATGCAACAAAACACCATAAAGGACACTAAGCTATAACATCAACATACAATTACATCTGGATAATAGGCAGTTTCTCCACCAAGGGCACATGTGCTAAAAAGAACATCAGTGTTTTAGGGTGTCTTTGAAATTACTCCGTCGCTTGCTGTGCTGACTTTCTCCCACAGGGTCACACAGTGGGAACATCATTGTGGCTCTGAAAGGAATTAGAATGAAAGACACACATGTGAAAGCGACTGATGGTGAGGAATATTTATGTCATGCTTCTGAATAAGACTTCAGTGCGCTGAAGTTCAGTGTGGTTCAGACTAATGTTTGCTGTATACATATATTACTGACGGGCTGTAAACACTGGTGTGTAATCTGTAGCAGTGGAGTGTACCGGTAATCTTTATGGGATAGCTGATTAAATTAGTTTAATTTCTGATGGTGAATGTAGAGTCAGGGCACAAGCCAATGTATTTAGGAAGATACTGTATGAGAAATAACCAGAGGGGTAAGTTAACCTGATAATGAATTGATAAAGAATCAATCAGACATCAATGACTATATTTTGACCAAGATATCTGGAATGGATGAATTCTAACTACAGTGGAGCCACTCTGTTTCACAAGAATAGAAGAACGCCATTTCAATAGCAAAACAAATTCAACAGAATAATCAGAACGAAAATAAATCAACTGGTAAAAGTGAAAAGCTCTACTGAAAAGCTTTTTCTAACACTTCCGGCAGTGCTGGTGCCCAGTCATGCATCCTTTGGTTCAGTCTGGGAATCTGCGTCAGGGGTCTTATGGCCTTTGGCTGTTTGGCCAGTGGTTGGCAGCCTGGGTGGTAAATCACATTGGAAGGCAGTGTTCTGTTGTTTCTCAACCAATGGCTATCTTCCAAAGTTGGGCACCAAGGGTCCAAGAGTCTGTCCAAGTCCATCAATTTTTTGTTCTCTGTGCAAATTCAGTTCAGCTGAACTGGTTTCTATTTGCTGGTGAAACTTCATTCACTGTTGCCAGCATCAGCCATTATGAGTTTTTACTGCACAACTGTCATCTCTGCTGCAATGTTAAACTACCATAAACAAAGCCAGATAACTATCCTCTCCTCTTGAACCAAGTAAAACCCTCACGTTATGTGAATTTGTACTTGGCTGGCAAACAACAGAGATTTTTGGGCTCTAAGGTGTTACCTTTTTGAATAAGGACGGGCTTACAGTATGCCAAAATGATTGAATTTCAGTTATAAATATTTACAAAAAGGAACATTTGGCATTGGACTGTTAAGGTTAATTAACCAGCTAAATCACTCATTTCACGACACAAGCAAGGAGACAGCAACAGAGAATTAGTCCATATATGATTAATTTCATCGCTCTGATTTTGTAACTTCTATCTGTGTGTGTGTGTGTGTGTTTGCCTCAGTGGATACTGTAAAGGTCAGAACTCAGTCAGGTGAAGTGAGGGTTTGCTTGAGTTGTGTGACGTGCTAACTCCACAGGGCAGCGGTGCTAAGCTGTGGTTCCCGCTCCATGTTTTGGCTTGGTTCACTGCACCTGACTGATCGATTCGTTTATTGGTCCGGAAGGAAATTCATTTTGCATCACATGGCGGCCAGATGATCAAAAGTTAAAGAGTGTGAATAACATTATAGACACTCCAACACTTACCCAATACAACTTTGGCACACCTCCTGTTGCTTTTTAATGTGCTAAGTGAATAAACATGACTTTACTATACCACTTTGAGAACACCACACCACACTTTTGTTAATTATACTAACTATTAACTTTTGGCTTTATCATGGAATGAATGCACATGTTGACACTTACCTTTCCAATTCATCATCCCTCTCATGGTTAATCAATGGTGCTGCCCGGCCAGCATGCAAAAGACAACAGTCGGCAAAAATGCATTTCAATTATTTATCCACATATTTGAAAATGTGTTCATTATTCGATTCCTACACCAGCTTGATATGTTAGGCAAGAGGTATTACAGTGCTGCATAGCAGCAAGTGATAATATATGAGTGTGGTGTATTCTCACAGCGGTAGTACTGGATATCTTATGTCTATATCAACTCAGTAGTTTTCCTACTGTATGGCGTTCGTGTTGTCGCTTGTATGTCATGATCATTTTAACCCAGGGACATCATAATTATGTTGACCACATGGCCTGTCGTTTAGTAAAATGGCAACGTTGTTGACAGAGAGACATTATGAAAATGTCAATAGGATAACTCATGAGAATCATCACCATGATGTCGGGACATAACCTCAGTATGTTAAACCAAGTTAAACTGAAACAACGCCGTGGTCTGCTGTGATCCTCTTAATCCAGGGGTATGATGACTATGTCTTCCCAGGGCTTTATGAAATGCCTGACTCCAGGCCTTGATCTATAACAAACATGTTAACCTCATGGGCCTGATGAACCTGGTCCCTTGGAGGCGTCATGAATATGCTAACACGTTGCCTTTTTCCACTGAAGACACGGCCCAGCTTGAGGCTTGTCCCCGGGCTTGAGTACCGGTGAATGCTTGTGTAGCGAAGGGAGAGCGAAGTCACCCCACCCGGACTTGATGAGTTTGTGCTCTCACTGCCATGCCATCGAGCCTGGCTCTTTGGCATTGCGGTCAGAGTGCATGTTTGGCACCCTGTAGTCCCGGGTTCAAGTCCCGGTGGGGTGACTACGCTCTCTCCCTTCGCTACAGCTTAGCAAATTAAAATGACCATCTAACTGTTGGAAACACTGTCCTTGTAGTTTTGATTTATCCACAAGATTTCAATACAAATAGGTCCTTTCCATTGCAAAGCAACCTAAACGAACTCTACCTGTTTTTTCTTTATTTCTCTGTTTTTATTTTTGCGTTGTATTCCATTCCAAAAGTCCCTAGTTTAGCCCCGATTCGGCCCTGCTCCACTCCAGGAGGTTGGGGTCACGACCCCAGTCCAGCCTGAGGCTTTTCCCCAGACACCGGGGTTTTACCCCATAGTGGAAATTAGCAAGCAGGCTCCTCAGCATGCTGGCTCAGGAGAATTATGATGTTGTTGACCCAGAGTCGTGATACCTTTGATTCAATATGCTCATAATTCACTCACACAGTCAACACAGTGACCGCGGTCAACATGATCTTGATGCCCTTCGAGTTATACATTTGTATAATGGCCGTGGGCATGTTCTGCTATTGGCAGTGTTGTGCGCTACAAAAGCTTATTAAAGTGGGACTCGCCCCTTGCCTGTGATAGATTGGGAGAGTGTGGGGAAAGAAATGGGAAATAACCTGTTTAATCCAAGCCTGCCCTTTAATAATGAGCTTTCGGGAAGTTAGTTTCCAGGGATATCAATAATTCATTTTTTACGTCTAAGTTTCTGAGGTGGTCACACTGGCAGTCATATTAAACTAGGTCAGTCCCTGAGGACGGAATATTTCTTTTGCAGATGCATCCTGTGAACCACAATGAACGGATTAACAGAGCTCTTTGTCTATATGCAACAAAAAAAAAAGCCACAAATGACATACATGCTGAGAAAGTGAGCTACAATCTTGGGAGAAAAGTTGGGGGATTGGCAGTTAACAGTGAGCGGTTGGAATTGAGCTGTATTTAAGTGGACCTTAGAAACACAATTTTCTCTCCACCCCCGTCTTTGTGATCACAGTCCACATTCATTCCTTCAGTAATTCCTTCTGGTCACCATGTCTCTTACTGCATGCAGAGGCTAATATGCAGCACACAAATCAATTACTTGAATACATGTATTGACACAGTGAGGCACTGCAGATTTACACACACACACACACACACACACACACGCCTATGTTGTACGTGTGACTTGGTCATGAATATTAATCAAGTTTGATTTAAAATGAGTTGTAAAGCAGAACAACATTTTATTTTCTCTTCACCATCAATGGTGCGGTATTTGAATATAGAAGCAGTGAGACTAAGATCCTCTTAAGGAGTCACAGTAAATCACAGTAATTAGCTTTAGTTGTTGCGTGCCGGCACCCTCCATCTCTGTCAGCTGGGGTTTGGAGTGTGGAATTAATGAAGACGATTGACAAGAAAATCAAAACACATGTACTCCTTTAAAGTGGTACTAGAAATGAGTAATATTCATACTTCAGCCCAAGGACTGCCATCAACACTTTGATTATTATGAAAGCTAATGAGCCAACATGTTCAATCCATAGAACAGATCAAAAAGATTATTGGACCCTCTATATCACATTTATAGTGGTAAGAAAGAAACACAAAAACCGAAGACCTCCTTATGCAGAGAACTCTTATCTAAACTGATGCCTATGCATTACACGGCATGGGACATGTGTTGTAAAATTGGCTGCACGGTTCTAGTCCATGACCATGAGGAGACTGTGGACCTCTGGTACTGCTGAGAATACTGAAGAGGGCTCAGGGGGAAACGTGCTTGATTATTCACTCTTACACTGCAAACAGTAAACATGAAGACATTAAAAAACATAGCTTATGTTGTTGAGTGCTGTTTTCCCCTCAGTTCATTCTACAGTATAGCCACAGCGTACATGGAAAACTTTTTATTTATGAGTCCACAACAAAGAGCTGAGCACACCTTTGTCTGTTCGAGCAATTTGAAATTGAGAGACTACAAAGGTTTAAGTTTCAAATCAGCAAGCTTTCTTAAAATCTTAGTTTTGTATGTCTGAGCCGCGTGAATAGAAACTGCCGAAGGCCCTACCGGCAGAAGCTCTATGCAATGCTCAGATAAATAGAACAATAGTAGCAACTGTGGAGGCTGTTTTGCTTTGCTGACATCAAGGCCTATTGAATAGACAAATCTTAACACAAATCTGAAGGCTGGAAATCAAAGAGTGAACCCATGGGTCAGATTTGGAGCTGATGTGGTGAATTTGCTGCATCCCAATAACCCCCGAGAAACAGAAGTGTAGCCTACAAATGATGAGGGCTGCGCAGCCTGAATGTGAAATAAAGAAAGAAAGAAAGAAAATAAAGAAAGAAAGAAAGAAAGAAATGGGAGGATGAAAGGAACAAAGCAAGACAGAAAGAACCGAAGAGAGAAAAGGAGAAAGAAACAGTGAGGGACGTATAGAAAGGCTGAACCGGCGTAAGGTTTGCTTATCTAATTCTGGTGGGTGCAGATGATTGCTTTTGTTTATTCTTTGCCTATGCCTCTAATAAATTAAACTAATTCAGCTTCAAGTGAATTGACATACTTAGCCTTGTGACAGATGTATCTATCTATATAGAAGATATATACATTTTTTATTATGAAAACCTTAGTTTCTTGGATAATGGAAATCTATAAGCAGCTAAACCAGGTTTATCTCTCCACAAATCAGGTTATGGTTTATCTCTCTACAAATACAAATAATTTTGTATATGTAACACATCTAGAATAAACTACAAACCTCTGAACTGAATTATTTGGTTAGCAAGGAGATTTAAATGGCAGGGAATTAGGAGGCTTATGAGTCTTCCCTCATCTAAACTGTTTTCCCAGGTTTAAACTGGCTAGGACATTAAAATGCTGAGCAGGAACAATAACATCAGTGAGCTGTGATAGATATATCATCATTGTTCATTTGTTGAAGCCAGAATTGGCTGTTTATTTGGAAGGGTATTCATACAAACCCAATGACAACAGAAAACCAGGCTCCCTTGTCAGCTTCTCTTGTGTCCTCATAACCGCACTGCCATATCATAGAAAAATTCAGAGGTTGCATCTGAAGGTGGGAAAGGTGACTTTTGATGTCGAACAGACATCAAAGTCTCAGAAAAACCCACGTGGACAGAAACGGAAGGATGAGAAGCTAATCAGTAGTGTGGATGTAACACAGTGAATATAAATTCATTCTGGTGAATTTGTTATTCACAGATGTCACTGTTATCTGATAAGACAATGGGAATGGAAATACTGTGATGCCTGCCAATCATTTATTTCGCTGTCAAAATTCCATCTGCAATTCGCTGTGCAATATTCGGTCCGTAACTGGGAAAGACTCCTGTCCTGAGCCTAATCAGTCTTGCACACTCAATCTATGGTTAAGGGACTGGGGGCGGAGGGGGGGGCGCTTTCTGGCGTGATGAGTGATGAACTGTGGAGCAAAATCGCATTGATTTGTTTGGACTGCAGATTGAGTTTACCGAGTGTCATTAAATCAACCATGCAGATCAACTGCGCCTCTCCAATCCCCCCCGATTCCCCTCAGACCCCCTGCTCCCGCTGTCTCCCCCACCGCCACCGCAGCCGCCACTGCGTGTGACACTGCGTGTGACACTGCGTGTGACACTGCGTGTGACACTGGCTGCTCCACCGGCACGCTGTACGGAGACACGACTCGACTGTACATGGAGCGTCGCTGCGCCGGGAGCTGAGCGGCACGCTTCCTCATTCCCCTCGCTCCGGTCAGGAATGCCAAGATGTCATTACAGTCAATGGCGCTGGAAATCATCTCACAATCTATATTGCCATAGCGAGAGAGTGCACTGTAAGAGATAGAGAGAGAGAGAAAGAGAGAAAGAGAGAAAGAGAGAGAGAGACAGAGAGAGAGAGACAGAGAGATGTGAGGTGTGTGGAAATTGAACAGCATAAACATTCAGATAGGGGCAGATTGTGGATTAGTGTGCAGCATCAGCACCCCACACACTTTAATGTGTGTGTGTGTGTGTGTGTGTGTGTGTGTGTGTGTGTGTGTGTGTGTGTGTGTGTGTGTGTGTGTGTGTGTGTGTGTGTACATGTGGTATGTCATTCAGGGAAATCCAGTTATTTCAAGTCCTCGGATTTACAGCTTATTCTATTGTGACATACATACTGTTAAACCAGGAAAAATCTTCCTTGTACATTTGTCCTTTTTTATGATGTTGCACACGCTTTAATACACACACACACACACACACACACACACACACACACACACACACACACACACACACACACACACACACACACACACACACACACACACACACTTCATTATAGCTTCACACTCCCTCTTTCAAGGCCAATACATAGGCATTCTCAAAGACTCCATGCACAAAACAGAGAATGCGAGTGAAACATTTAGATGGCACACTAACCAATGGGAGCAGAACTACTGAAGGAAATGTTGGGTTCAGGGTTCAGGGTTCAGGAGAAGAATCCAAATAATTTTTCACAGGTGCAGTATAAGTTTGATAAAATACATCTTAGTCTTCTCTTACCCAAGAACGACAGCAGCAAAGTCCCACATCAAGATAATATAATTTTTCTTCTCACAGACGATGGGGTATTTGTCACATCGCTCTAACAAAGATATCAGAATTACTGCTTTAAGAACGTCACTATGTAGTCTGATCTATTTATGACTCTCTCAACCCTGACATGACGAGTGCTAAACTCCATCATTATCCTGCTCTGGGTTTTTTTTTACTCTTTAATTGATCCAAACACAACATGCACATTATTGTGTGTCACCTTCTTAGTCGCAGCGGCGAGAAAGCTTGGGATGTATTATTTGTTTTTGTGCTTCAAATCTTTCTGCCATGGAGGGAAATGAAGCAGGGAACCCAAGGACAGAATTGTGCTACCTTCATGTCTCAATTCCCCCGGGATCAATACGTCTCATTTCCTCATGTTCTATATGGATTATTTATTTGTTCAATATAAAGAACAAACACCTCTGTCCCAGCACAGCGCAATACTTTAATGCATATGAGATCTGTCTCCATTGTATGAGAATTATTTATGGAGTACACATGATCTATGCCAAAATAAAAAGGAACGCTCATGCATAAATACACAAGTGTATTTCTGAGCCAGACGAATGCCAAACTGGCATTTACAATAGGCTGATATATTCATACACAGATATCAGTACCATATGAAATGCATATTTCCAAGTCAAAGTGTTTGAAGGTGAAGGGGAGCCATAGTCGAGCAATAAGATGTGTATGGACTAAAACATGTCTGCATAGCTACATAATGTAGTTTCAATTCAATTCAATTCAATTTTATTTATATAGCGCCAAAACCATAAAATTGTCTCAAGATACTTTACAGAGCCCAGTGCCTGGACCCCCTTAGTACGGTGTTCATATTAGGACATCCTCAGATCTCAGACTCAAGTGTCAGACTCAAACGAAAAGGCGTCAGGTCTCAGACCAAAATTCTTCAGTCTCAGAAAAACCTCTGTCATTCTCACACAAAACTTTGTCAAACCAAACGGCGTCATCTTCACACAAAACTTTGTCAAACCAAACGCTGTCATCCTCACACAAAACTTTGTCAAACCAAACGGCGTCATCCTCACACAAAACTTTGTCAAACCAAACGGCGTCATCCTGTCGCTGTTATGGGGCGACTATGCCAGCACGTTACAATATAATAGGACAGTTGTTTTCTGCAAGTTAGTTCACTTGTGTAAAGTAAAGTCATGTTTAGTCCCCCTTAGTAGGCCTTAGTTTCTCATCTAATCATCATGTACACTGCATTAGTGGCACATCGACCTATTTTTGTTGGCAAAGAGGTGTTGAGGATGGATACATACATGTTACAGGCAGTGGTATTCCATTTGGGGCAGGTTAGTGAAAAACATATGGATTTTTTTTTAATATGTTTATAAATGTCCCTCTTGCTAATGTTTAGTCCTTTCAACTAAATCTGTTTTGAAGCAGGTATTTAGCTCATGAGTGGAAACCTCACAAAGTGTGTGAAACATTAAACAATAGATAAAAACATGTACAGCAAACAAGATGTGCCTTGCATGTACAGCGATATGAAACAGTCCTGCCAATATCAGGAAGAAAAATAATCAAATAAACGCCCAAGCAGCTTCCAAGTGCTGATCAAAGGAAGAATGCTTTACTTTGTTTAATCATGAAACAAAACAAGCCCATTTTAATTGCATTATTATTGATCATGTCTTCCACACTGCGAACCCTTGGACATAGTTAGATCTGAAAACAATGGAACAATGTGTAATCAAAGCCGGCTCCCCAACCGAGGCGGATCAAACAGAACATTTATCGCCTCACGATGCCCTCAAGAGACGGCATTTTGGCTCACACGCGGCGAAGAAAGAGGCCTCCTCCGTACACCCGGTTCAGCTCACGAGCCCATTGCTTCACACCAGGCCTCGTTCCCCTTCTCTCCAAAAACACAATCCGACAGCTGGGGTTGAGCATGAATATTCAATACCTTAATGCGCCCCTTTGCTCTGCAAATGGTGTGCATGCTCTTATATACCCACTATCGAGTTTTCAGTTTTTTGTTGTTGTTGTGGATGTACAACACAGCCATGTTGGAAACAAGCACACCAGAATAAAAACCCATTAAGTATGTATTTTCAGAACATTTTGTACTTTGATGAAATTCAAGTAGCCCATTTGGCAGTGTTGGTCCCAAGCTGGTTGCATTTAGGAGCTTGAGTGCCACAGGCTTGTTCCTCATATTCCGGAGTCTGCAGTGCCAGGGATGATCTCCAATTTCTCATTGCTTCACACCACACGCTCATCAGCACCATGACAGACTCATCCTCTCGCTAAAACCCCCACAAAGCCAAACTTTAGTCAAGGGAGGTGTTTCATTTCTCTTATTATTATTCGTTCATTTCCTGTCGGTCCGGCGGTGGCCAGGAGATCACGAGGGCATTATTAGTCGGAGCTGTCACGGGGGGATGTTTGACAGACAAGTAGTGGAAGATGAGACAGTGCCCAGGGGCAGTGTGTGTGTATGTGTGTGTGTGTTTGTGTCTCTGTGTGTGCGTGTGTGTGTGTGTGTGTGTGTGGCGGTGTGCGTGTGTGTGTGTGCGTATGTGCGTGTGTGTGTGTGTGTGTGTGTGTGTGTGTGTGTGTGTGTGCATGCACGCACAAGCACGAGCCGGGTGGTGAGAGTGAGCTCCAGCACCCCTGGCCCTGTCTGTCAAACCCTGCAGGGCTGTTTTTCCTCTCCACCACCCCACACCTGGGTGACCCTGGCCCAATCCCGGCTCATCCATCACAGCGCTCGGTGCGTGTCAAAGCCACCCCTGCTACAAGAGGGCGGCCACTGAAACAACACAGGTGTCATGTTCCCGCGCTGCCACAGCATGGGCGGGGTGTTGTGGATATCAGAGGAACGATGATTGCAAAATTAAGATCACAAAATTAAATCATGTGGCTTGTTTACAGCTACTGCTACAGTGAGGTGGGAAAAATAACCTGTGGAGATGGAAAATAAGCATAATAGATTTGTTGACGAAAGATGGAGACATAAGAGATGTTTTGGTATAATAAAAAAAATGGAGTAGATTGAGGTTGTGTATTGTCTCTGTAGTCTGGCAGTGCTTATAAACTAAGACATTACTCCATAAACCATTTTATCAATTTAATCTGTCAGTGTGTTTGCAAGGTCTGTCTGTCGTGGTCCAGCAAAAATCCACCATGAACAACCATGATTTTATTCAGTCGCGATTTATTTTCCGTAAGTTCAGTCTGAGCTTCGCCCTCCAAAGCCTTCACCACGTCGACAGTGGCAACGGATAGCAAATCTATTTTTGATTGTCACATCATGGTGATGAGCCAATTTGTTTTGTTTCTACAAAGAGAGCATGGTCTACTGGAAACATCAGTGGTCAAAGCCTTCTCTGGGTTTGTTTTATATGATGGTAAATGCTAGCAGCCTTAAGCAGGGTAAGTAGGCTAATCCAATTCACTGGGGAAGTTCTGTTTCTCCAAACAGAATGTTTTGCTGATGTTGACAAATAAACGATTTATAGGATTTATCTCTTCTTATAGTGCCATTGCTTTTATAATCTTGCTTTGTTGCAGGTTGTTACTTGCAGCATAGGCCTATAAGTTGTGAAAGAAATGTGGTTTGTAGTATGCTATGAAAGAAATATGGTGTTTAGCTAGTAACAGTAAAATACATTTCCGTAGTCTTTTCCATCTCAGAATGCTTTGGAAAGTGTGTGTGTTAAAAGCTGTCATCTTTATCCCTGGGTAAACTTGAGAAGCCTATTCTTTAGTCTAGGGTTGCTAAGCAGGTCAGTTTGATTGCATCAAATTATATGATAATTTAGTGTCAAGCACAATCAGGTTGCAAATTTGAACATTATTTATTCATGTTGAATTTAGCTTACCACCCAACATAGTCAGCTCTGCACCCCAGGATGACATCCCGGTAACAGTCCAACTGATTTGCAGACATTGCCACTCTTTTGTCAGCCTATAGCCTAGGCTACATTATAGGCCTATAGCCTACATTATATATGCGTTTGTCCTGTAAATGGAACTGTATTGATCTCATTGTAAAAATACAAATTAAAAAGTGTTACTTTTGACTCGTTCTCCTCTATTATGTCCCTTCACTGTAACTCAGACTAATCTGTCTTCTTCAAACCAATCGATCTTATCTAAAGTGTGCAGATGGCTATGTTATGTTTTATTTATTAGACAAGCCGTTTACCTTTTGGGCAAAACCCCACATGTGAATATAATTCCTATGCCTAATAGGTGTAATATATATTATAATTTGAATGTAATCATACTCACTTCATTTTTTCTCTTACTCAAGTCCTTATTTTTGATGGGTACTTTTACTTCTACTTGAGTCATTTTTATTATAAAGTAACAATACCTTTGCTTGAGGACAGGTCCTGCCTACTCTACACATCTCTGGGTGCCAGTCACCTTTCACCGAGCTCTTATGCGCATGAGATTGCAGACCGAATTTTTGTAGAAACATAGAGAGTGCTGTGAAGGACCTCTGTGATAAATACCTTCTGACTGCCCACATTAGACACTACTCTATAATAATGTCTTTTGACAGACTGAAAACCAATTAGCTTGCAAGAAGTTTGTATCTACTTTCCTAATTCGGAGCAGGATCAATAAGCAGTTTACTGAAATGGCAAATTGTGCATTTAGAAAAATCACTGTTAAAGTAAATCTCCCTCTCTAACTTGTTGACAATAGCCCGTGCCAATGCTGTGGCACTGTGTAATCACTTCAGAAGACATTCAGATGGAACAGTGCCTTCTGTTGCAGTTCAGCTCTGACTAGGCCCTCTCACTGTTTGACTTCTGGGGAAATGCCACAGGAGATTTTTATTTCTTACATTAAAATACATCATTACATGCTGGCCTTGTGCCATCCAATTTTCTGTGTCCCAGCGGCAACAAACAATAAGTCAATACTGTAAAGCAGCTGGCTTATCTAAATCCCCTTTCCCAACGTGAACCATCTCAGTCTTGCAATTTGCAGGGAGGGTTTACATTTCCTTGAGAGTCATATAGCTCATTGATTACAGCTTTGATCGGAAAATCCTCCTCCAGCATGAAGCTCATTATGCGCAAAGACTTCTCCAAACTCGCTGTTCGTACAAGAGGTGAAACATTTTTAAATCTGTGCTTCTCTCTCTCTGCCTAGGGATACGTTGTGCTGCATCTTGAGAGTGAGGAAACCATGGAGAGACTACAGCACACAGCCTGAGATTTAGAAAAGCTGCGACTGAAATTAATAGATTTATTAGGATATTCACTTTTAGACGACCTTTTTTAAAGAATGTTTAGTAATATCTTGCAGACTTTGTGTTACTATTCAGTAACCTATGTTGTCATCACAGGTCAGTTATGTCATTGCCATGAGTATCAGCATGGCAGGGGGGATGGACTCTCCATAATTTAAATGGGTATATGTACATGACTTAGGAAATGTAAGTAGTGTACATTAATAATCCTAACTCCCCTAAATCTAGTTAACTTGACTTCATGTGGTTGTACCCTGGCAAGCTAATACCAGCTAGCTAAGTTACACAGACAATCAAACTAAAATCAGCTCATTCTGGACTGTAGATGGACAGTATGATGGTGTGTACATTATATCTGAAACCCTCTCCTATTCTTGGTTGGATAATTACCTTATATTAATAACAGCTAGCATAACAATTACAAGTTGACAGAGAAGATAGTGGCATAGTGGTCCCAAAACTATGACAGTCTCCATTAGCCTACCGTGTGCTTTTTCAGCCTGCATACTCTACCTTTTCTCATTGTATTTTACACTAGTCATTGCTTATGGTCCACTTTTTCTATCCTACAAACAAATCCCAATACACTACAGTACATGACAAGACAGGACAAGACAAGACCGAAAAAAACAAAACAAAACAAAATCACACTTTGAAACTGACCAAGTCTAATGACTAGAAAAAAAGAAAATGCAGTTTGTCTCCATTTCTCTCTCCTTCCCTATTTCACACACACAGACACACAAACACACCAGAAGTCAGTGATATTAAATAAACAACATATAATTCTATTCACCACACAACCAGGCCTGGTATTTCATCATTTTAGCGGCAAGGCCTCATGGCCTTTGCTGAAGCATATTTCTGTGAGGACACTGAGGCCAAGGCATCAAGGCAGTCAAGTTAAAATATGTGATTTGTATTTTCTTTATTTGTTTGATGAATTCCTCTGAATGGCTAAATGCATTAAAGACATCTCCTTGCCCTTCCTTGGCATGCTTTCTGAAAAGAAAAAAGTTATGAAGTGGGCAAAAGCTCACTCTTCTATATCAAGCCACTTAAAAGTGTATGAATGGTAACCATAACAACAATAGTAAACACTCTGTCTCTCTCTCTCCCTCTTTCTCTCTCTCTCTCTCTCTCTCTCTCTCTCTCTCACACACATATACACAAGTGTCAGGTATTTGAGAGTTTGCCATGAAATTATACTTTTTGTTCTCTTAAAAGAGTAGCTTACTAAGTAGCAATGGCTTCATCATTCTCTGATTTTGAGCAGAACACTGACTGTATGCTGATTGCCGACGTAAGCTCTACAATATGCAAGCCTCATTTGATAAACAAGAACACTAGATAAGGTGGCATTGCCTATGCTTTCAAAACCAGAACTGCCAGCAGTATTAGCCTTGCATCGAAGGCTATACCATTAGCTTGCAAAAATAGGCAATGGATAAACATAAAAATGGAAAAGTCACTAATGTTATATATTGGTTTCTCGAAAAAAAGGCCACAGTGTCTGATGAACACGCGATATACACAAGGGCATCAAGGCCAGAAAAAGTGCAAACAACAGCCATGGCCATAGCGCTGCTGTAACTCTATAAACTATGTAATATAAGGCCAGAAGTGGTTTATGGTCAGAAAATGGCATTGAGGCTTTGAGGTTATCACCTGCTCCTAACCCCAGGGCTGTATCACTGTAAGCATCCACCAATTTCCCACTGCAATGGGGGATCCTCTCTCTGCACAAATGTAATGAGCAGAATCCACTGGACTGGTGAAGCTTGAAGGACTGAACTCCGATTTGGCCGACCAGCTCCTGACCAGCTTCACTATCTCATTTCCATTCCCTCCACAAGTAAATTCAATTAGACTGGCAGAGCCAAGGTTCTGCACGGTCACTGTTTAATATGTGCACCCCCTTTAGGAAACCATAAATATATATATATATGTATTATGGAATGTTTTCCCCCGATATCAAGACAAAAAAAACATATATATATATATATATCCATAAGAATGTTTTTTTTTTGTCTTGATATCGGGGGAAAACATTCCGTCTTTGCTCTCTGGGGTGTCTTTGCATTGTCATGCTGCATCTCCTTTTCCTCAGGCTTAGTCTAGTTATCTTCAGTGCTGGAACATTAACAGAATCATTTTGAATCAGTGTGGTACACAATTCTGCCTCAAGGAAACTTTATAGACAAAATCATTTTACATGGAACATTGTTGTGGTGAGGGACCAGCATAATATAAATCAACAGAACTAAATACCTTTGTACTTCAGTGACTTAAATATGATAGAAGAGATACATCTGAATTCCCTGACTTGGGTTAAATGGATTAAGAAATTAAAGATGCAGTCTGCAATTCAGTTTCAGTTTTGCAAAAGGTTGTTGATGCTTGAGCTCAACAGCCTATCAAATTACATCATTCTCTTCTGTGCTCCTGAACCACTGTGTTGATTGGCTGGGATTGTTTATGGTGCGGTCCAAGCCACTATGTTTGTTTACCATTTACGCACCCAGGGCTGTGTACGCAGATCTAATTTATTTTTGGGCTTTTTTTGCCTTTAATTGATAGTTCAGTGAAGAGTGGGACAGGAAATGAGAGGGAAAAGAGGTGGGGAGTGGACAGGAGAAATGACATCGGGCCGGATTCAAACGTGTGTCCTCCATGGGCGTCAAGCCTGAATGTGGTCGGGGCTACTGTTTACGCCACAGTGCCCCGCAGATCTATGTTTTTTTGAATGCTAACACTGAGGAGCAACTCGCTAAATATGACAAAAAGGGATTAGAATTGCGGACTGCACCTTTTAACAGTGAACAGATTTGTGAATCTTCCAGCAGTGAGTGTGCCCAATCCAGTGTATAAGGCAGTGTGCCCAGTCCAGTGTATAAGGCAGTGGTGGCTCTATGTGTACACGCCATGTTTTACTGGCCCTCTGTGCCAGTTAAATGAAAAAGCAATGAAGCTTTTCTGTACCTTCGCTTGGCCACACAAATTCAGCTAAAACATGATAATGAAGTGTGCGAATTTACCGGGAGTGAATAACAGTGACTTCAGTATTGCACAGAGCTCCTTCTGTTACTGTTAGAAAGCCATTAATTAACTTGATAGTGGATGAGTGTGCGGCTGGCCAGATCTAACTCCATCCATGTTTGCTGCACTTTTTGTTTGCTGTTTGACATGACAGACAGCTCATGGAGGTTTACGTGTCAGAGTGGATGTTTGTAGATGACCGGTGCATACAGCTGCTCTCCAGATAAGCTTGATAGGATGCTGGAAGAGGAAACTGCTGAAATGAGAAATGATATCTGTCAGAGGGCTCTCTGTTGTGGTAGGGAGTTCATCATTATGGCCATTTTGAGGCCATTTTTTTTAGTTATTGCTGCCAGCCCTTGATGGACAGGTATGTCACTTCACCTGAGGGGTATTTCTGCTGTTTATCCCCCCACAGAGAGCGTTCTATTTCCACCAGCTTAATCCGTCGACGACATGAAAAAGCTTTTTAGTGGCTCGGAAAAGCAGATATTCTACACTGCCACAATGTTGTCAGAGAGGACTTGTGTTTTTGGAGATTACAGGCTGGAGGATGGGTGATTGTGCAGCATATCACCCAGAGAGAAATGAAAGATAGAATTGGCCATCCAAAATCAAAGCAAGCAAGGGGGGCGAATGGAATTACGTTCGCATCGCTAGTCCACACAAAACACCACCAGATCTGCTGGCACGTCCGTCCATAGCTGTGCGCTAACCCTCCTCCCCATGTTGAATCATGAAGGCTGCTGATGGCGACATGAAGGAGAGGCTCCATGCACAAATGGCTGTTGAAATCCCACAACAGCCCCGGAGGGAACGAGCACAGGGGAAGGCTGGGAAAAAAAGAGCGGAAAATAAAGAAACTCCATCATTTCACCTTGAATGCGTTCCATCAGACTCTGCTTATCCCAGACCCTGCCTCCGAGCCGCTGGGGTCACCTGTCACTCGGGGGACGATGTTGGCTGCGCCGCGCAGTCAGTGCCCACCGAAGCCTGGCGATCTGTCGCGAAGAGCGAGGCTTCTGGGGAAAATACGAGGCCTCCGCTCTGTGGCGACTGGAGCTCTCAAACGCACAGTACAGGAGACACACTTCTGGACTGAATGGAACGTGTGGGAACACAGGGAGGACTCAGCATGCTGACATTTTCATGTGGCCAACTGGAGCCTTAGGACACACAGGAGAGGAAGGAGGACGGTAGAAATGAGAGAAAATCTGCCTTAAAATACACAATAGACAACATTATACGCAGCAAGCAACATAATGGAACAAATGAGGGATGAAGAAAATTGCTCTTAGGGTCATTTCATCCATATGATGAATTTTTTTGTATCACGCCTACATAACAGATTGTAGTACATCTGCATTGTTTCTGTTTCAATTGAGAAGATCACACTGTATCTCTCTCTCTACATGTTCAAAGTCTTTGACAAAGGGGTTTTGTGTAGGCTTTTCGCATAGACTGATTCTAGAATCTTTTCAACTTACTGAACAATAAGGGCAGAGACTTAAGCTTTGGAAACTGCTATATATATATATTTACCCTATGAGTACTGAAGAGAGGATAGATGGAGAGAATGTTGAGATATACTGTATCTTAAAAACTGAATTACCTATATTTATACTTAGTATGTTATGCTTAACATTTCATAATGAACCTGTACATTATGGAAAGTGAACACATACTACTACTACCAATAATAATAATAATAATAGTATTATAATATAATTATAATATAATAAATATAACACATAAAACATGTATTTATATAGCACCTTTCTGGCCAGAGCCCATAGTGCTTTACAGAAACTTCACTGTATTTGAATAGCACTTTTAACACAAAGAATGCTGCTCAAAGTGCTTTCACATTTCATTCACTTTTAGAGATTAGGCTAATTAATGTGATCTCTAAATGGATAATATCTAATTCCCAGTTGTCAATAACTTAATATTCTGTTTATTCATCTACATACCCATAACTATCTGCAGAAAATCTGACTGCAGTTACTAAATGTCATGTTTATTACATTGTAATAACCAGCATATAAATATGTTACACACTTAATGTAAACCAAGACCTAGAATGAGACAAGTACATTGTTGTTATCGACACAATGTACCAAAACATAATGTAGTGTCTATATTAGTAGTTTGTTGTCATTTTAGTATTAAAACCAAGTTTTCTTGACATTGTTTTCAATAATGTGTGTGTGTTACAGGTCTACTGAGCCTGAGGCTAATGTGTGTTAAGGGTTGTCAGTAAGCATGCAAACACCCCCAGGGTATTACGTTCTCACCGTAAAAAAGGAAGACCTGGTGTTGTCAGTAAGAGATGTCTACATCTCATATATTGAATTGATTACAGAATATTGTGTGTTTCTATCATTTTCATCAACTTAGTATTCCGTTTATCCATTGACATATAGTCTTTGTCTTTGCTTTTCAGCCAGTTCCTGTTGTGTTGAATTCATTTCATTCATTCATTTTTCTATTTTTTATTACTATTTATTCAACCACATAAAAGAAGCACAGTGCTGCTCTTCAAGAAAACTACAAGCTGTTCTGATAATGTCCCCATCCCCTCCATAGTACTACTCTAGACTGGCACTAGTAAAACACAAGAAGGACTCCAAATGAAACACGATCGCTATTCCGCGTAACACTATAAAAACAGAGTAAACATTAGAATGACTGAGGGGTGATCAGAGTGGTGGATTTCTGTGTGAGCAGCAGTGCCAAATGAATCATTTTTATCCTCACCCCACACACACAGCAATGCCAGGGGCCGGGCCAAAGATGAATGCTTCTAATAGGAGACCTCAGCTTGCGTGCACTGAAGTGTGGCACAGTCTTAACTTCATCATTATGCAGATTACTGTGAGTTAGGGCGCCTTTCGTTTTTGAAAATTTAATTTCACATTCCCCCAGCTTAATCTTCGGAAGGTCCATTATACGCGGGTGAAGACTGATGACATCAGCGCAATCAACCTATCAATAAATCTTTTCAACTCAGAGATGTCAGTGATATTTTATGCCTCTCTTCAGCTCTGCCCTATTGTACTAACAGCTCTGCTCAAACTGAATTAAAGCTGAATAAGGTCGGTAGAATTTATCAGTAGATTAATTGAATTGGTTCACTCTACTAACTGAACATTCCCTGGAAATTATCGCAAAAGAAGCCCTCCAGCTGCAGGTAAGTCACCTGTTGAATACGGCAGAACATTGTGATTTGTAGCTTAATCGAAAAAATAAAATATTGTTCATTTTGAGGGGATTACTAACAGTTACTATAAGCTCATGATATTGTGGCATCAAAAATCAATATGACCTCTATGTCACAACAGAATGGTCATGTTTGGTTATTAAAAAGATTCCCTTCTCATATCCTAATATACAATATACTAACATGGCTTCGACTAAGTCATTCCAAGCCTCTGGTCACAAGCACAGGTCCACACAACAACACAAACATGGCCGTCAGTCATTCTGCTCGGGTGAAGGGTGGAATACCAAAATAACCAGCGCTGAGACAATACATTACAGATATGCAAACTTGAGGTCCAAAATATGAAAACAACTTACAATACTGAATATTTTATTAAGCCTGGAGATTTGCAATTCTAATTTTCTCATCTGAACACAGTAAATATCACTATGCTAGACATAAAATGCATACAATTAAATTATTTACACACATTTTAAGATAAAAACAATATTTGTAATGTGGTTTTTCGGGAATTAAAATGGACTATGAATGAGTATGAACAAGTGCTTTCTTTGAGTGGGTTGCAGAAAGGGGGGGGGGGGGGGGTCAGTCCAGATTCGAGAGAAGAGATGATGACGAATGGAGGAACAGAAGAAGCATTATCCTGGTTGTTTTGCGGATTCAAATGAGGGAGCACACTTCTTGGTTACACAATCCCATCACTGATAAACTGAACTGCAGATATTTTTATTCATTAGGATATATTAGCATTAATTTCCATACATTACCGCGAGCTGCCTTTTGACACAGGGGCGAGTACGGAGGTGTGGGGTTGCGATCACTGATGACAAGCAACACATGCTTGCCACTGAGTTGTACTGCTCCATCAGTGCTGTAGAACTGAGTCACAGAAGCACTCTGTACACACTCTTCACTTCACAAATGCATTAGGAGATGCTTTGTAGGACTAGGAAATGAAAACACCCTGTATTTGGATGAGTGTTGCTGCTGCCTCTGCATCACTAGTCACCTCTCCTTTTTTTGCTTGACATAAAATGTTTTACATTAATGATAACGTTCCATGACATTTGTATTAAGACAATTATGTTCAGCGACAGCGCAATCAGGTCTGCAATGTTCCAAGTTATGTTTTTTGGGGGGGTGGGGGGGAGTCATTCCACCATGAAATTGCATTGTGGGTAATAACACCACTTTGCAAATGTATAGGGTCTTGCTGTCACGGCACTGCGAATCTATGCAAAACATCTTTCTATGTATATGTTGTGATAATGTTTAATGGTAAAACTTATACTGAAAAAAACATCACGGCAGTGTTAGAACATGCCTGGAGCAATGCATTTGTTTGCTTTGTATATTACCAGACCTCCCCTATCAGGCTGCATCTTACGATGGTTCTTGTCCTATTTTTTCACTTTGTTTTCTGTACAAAAATGTGTCATAATAATTATGTGTCGGTGAAACTGTCAAATCAGCTTTTTTGTCCTGTTATTAAATCCCTTTTCACAGATAACTTGACATTTTACATGATCTATGTTATGTGCAATGCCTATTTTGCATATGAAGGTGTTTTTCTTGAAAATCCTTTCATCATGTTTGCCAGCATGTTAATCCTTTGGAGATCAAAAGAGGAGTTAACCCATCAGTGTCAGCAAGAAACTACTGCAAGGGCCTATCATAGACATGCAACCTGCACTCAACCTGAATCCAAGTCAAATAACACTCTAAAATCCTTTATGTCAGAGACAAAGTATGTTTAAATGGACGGAATTCATGATTTTGGAAAAGGGATTCATTTATTAATTTGATTATTGCCTGGAAGGGTCATTGATACTTCTGTTATTGGTTTGTGTATTGTAGCAAGAACCTCCATTACAAGCATTACAAGTTGCTCCATCAAAAGAGGAGGAGAACCTCTGTGTCCTTTGTGTGATGGTCACTCTGCCCTACTACATTCAAACTCCACATCAAAACTCAAATCTTACAAGGCAGTGGCAATTAGTTTACTCTAAAATAATCCCGAGGTTTGGTTTGAATCGATTTGGCTTTGGTGATCCTATGTGTCTCCTGCTCTGTGATGTCACTCCTGACTCTAGCCGTGACAGGAGACATCTGTGATTGTCTTAAATATAAATATGATCACAAATACAGAGTCTGGTGATCTGATACAAAATAACACTTTAAGGCATTTGATAATTTTGTATGTAAATTTTTTTTTTGTTATTTTAGCACTCATGAATAAAGGCGAATGCAATGCATACATTGCTGCAGAATCTGACAAACAGCAAGTCACTTGCAAGAATGAATAAAACATCACGGAATCTAAACATTGCTTTTACTTTTGCAATCTATACTTTTTTCCATATATGTGAAGATTTACATTCCCCTGCGGTATAAAACCACAATAGAAGTTGAGTGAATCATACTGTTGAAAGCAATAGAGAGAGAATTGCTCAATAAATCTAAAACAAATCTTGTTTAGGTTATGAATTTTGTCAAAAGTTATAATAAGTTGGTGTTTTACATGCACTTCTGTGCAGTATCTCACTAAAGGAAATTAAGGCTGGTCCAAAATTATGACAGAGAAAGTCAGCTAGCACATTTGTTTGACCTCAGTCTATTGCCAAGTTCCGGGCTCAGTGAAACAAAAAGACTTGCTGATTATACTTCGAGTACAAGACTAGAGTTTCCACGCATTTCCACAGCTTCATAGAATGCATAAAATGAGGTTCTAAAAAGTGTTTTTTTTTTTAGAACAGGCCCTTTGCCACCCTTTCCAATTCCAGGCCAGGTAAACAGCACTATTGTTGTGGATGTGCAGACTCTTATGCCAGGAGTAGCACTATGACAATTGTGTTATTTGTCTGACATTGCCAAGGACATTTGTCATTTTTGTGTCTTGCAGAAGAATGCACAGCATTGTTGACACAATGTATGTAGAAGCAGTAGAAGCATAGCCAAATAGAAAAGCTATGTAAATTAGGTTGTGCAAGATGTCTTTTGATTTTTCTTGACAATTGAACCATCGCACAATGTCGACGGACCATGTACACTCCCGTGCCTCCAGACATGCTATGATGCACCTGATGGAAATATTTTGTAGTTGTATTTAGCTTAACAGTATTTAGCTTTTGCATTATGTGCAGTAATTTTGAATGAATAAACTAATGTTAAAACTCAAGACCCCCAACTAGACTGGAGGCAGGGAATATTAGAAAACACTTTCATTCTATTATGCCTTTAAATTTCTCTACTGTAGAGGGTCTGTGTGGTTTTCTTTTTTAAGAACAATATACATAATGCTACTTTAAATGGCATTAGGAGTTTTAAATGAGATTAGGAGCTTATGTGTTTCTTTGCAACACAGTTTGGTCCATGATCAGAATTCCCACAGCCAATTTACTCTAACTGTGGTACAGTATAGTTAGTCTAATAAAAACCTGCATGGGACGCTGGAGTCCAAACAACAGCAAACAAACGCATCAACAGACTAGAAGGGCACTCGGAGAGCTCAGACCTCCACCAAGGCCAACGCCTCTGGCAATGTTATAGAAGGTGAAAAAAAATATGCCCTGTGATTTGGTTCCACTCCAGAATTCAATGGGTTCTTCCTTTCATCCATGCTACACCCCTCCACCAAGTTTTATTGGAAATTGGTGAGGTAATGTGAGGGACCAAGGCAGCCACCCTTTGTGTTGGGTTGTGGACTAACTGGAGACGGTGGTGGAGTCGGGAAAAAGCGGTGCAGGAGATGGTTGCTTTGTTAGAAAAATATCTAATGATTTATTTTACCTAGGGATTCTCTCCAATGTGGCAGTAGCCCTCCCCACATTAGTCCAATACATAACATGATAAATGAGATTAATATATACCTGAGCCTACCACCAAGTAAACTATTGACCCCAAACCATATATTTACAATATTTAAAAAACGGACAGACAGACAAACAGACAGACAGACAAACAAACCGAGTCAAAAGCAGAACATCCTTGACTAGACTGCACAGTAATATTTCAGACAAATTATTGCCTGGCAAATGTGTTCATTTCAGTCTAATTATATTTGATTGGAATTTTAATTTGATTCCGTAATGCTGTCATGGTCTCAAAGAGTAAGAAGTTCTGGTCTGATACGATAAAAGTTATGTTCATGTACAGTATAAACACAAATTTCTTTCCCCTATCAGAAATACTTCTTTAGAAATCCTGGTCCTTCTAATTATTAAAACAACATTGATGTCAATGGGAAACTGAATTCTCCAGTGCTTCTGATTGCTGTGATATGACCAGTCAATGATGTTGACATCCAAATTTGAGACTGTTTTGCTAATCAGCACGTGGGAAGGTTGCATATTTTATTCAAGTGTTTTTTTTTTAGTCTGGGTATGGTGACCCAGCAATGCAATATGTTCTGAGCCACATTAAGAAGCAGTGTTAGTTTGATATGCTTCTTTCAGTTAAAAATTATAAACTATGTTACTAGTCAGAAGCTACAACTGTGAGCACTCAACAATAAATCTAGTAGCTCTAAATCCAGGTATGAAGTAGTTCAGGCTGATATTGTTCCACATCCAAGGAATCTGATATCAAGGGAAAAGCGTCTCTTCAATTATTGACTGTGGTGCATACGTGCATCTATAGAGATAAAAGCTGCTATGTATGTTGTAGGGTGCTTTAAATTACTTAAAGCTAGTGTTGGCAATGTATTTCAGAAGCATTTATGTTTTATTTTATTGAAATTGTCTTTACGTCCCAACAGCAATGAATACATTAAATGCTCTGACAATAAAAAGAAAAAATGTGTCATCTGGCAGTGGCAGGGCTGTGAAAAGTTCCAACCAATACCTACAACAGCCTCCACTGCTAAACAAAAAAGAAAAGAAAGACAGAAGTAGAAAAGGCTACGACCAAAAAGAGGTTGGATAAAGCAAGAGGTCAAACCAGAATCAACTTAGTTTTTCAGTGATAACAATAGGGCGTATTCACGTGACGTCAGCATCTCGCGTGGCGCCATCTTGGGGTCCACTTATTAAATGTCAGAAGAAGTTGACCTAGCGTGTCCGCTGTCTGATTATGCGAGAGGCCTGCAACCTCATGTCCTTCTGCATTACCAAAGAAAGATTTCAGCGGTTGGAATCGATTTTTTGATTCAAGATGAGCAGTTAGACGCGGATCGCCTGCCGCCAGTGGAGGCAATGGATCTTGCGTCGTACTTAGTACTGGAGACAATTTTTTACACACAGGAAAGTTTCAAGGCGTACACAAGTCTGCAGGCTTACAACTACGTCGTCTCTGGCTTTGTACAAAGCGTCAAGGGAAAACGGTTTGATGGGAAATGCGTCGTGGTTGGGAAAGTTTTTGTATTTTACATTTGAGGTTAACCTGGAGATAATGTCGTTGTTTGTAATTCTTGTTACCATAGTAACCTTTACTGTCCTTCCCCCTGTTTACAGTGCAAGGCTAAATAAAGTCATACAGTGCTGCAGGTGCCCCCCTCCCCACATACCTTGGAGTTGTGAGGTTTTGTTCCTGAAGACTGAGCACTACAAAAAAACTCTACAGAAATGAAGGGTCAACATGTGCCCGTTCACCCCCATTCCATCACTATTTGGGGCAATGAATGATCTAAGTCATTTGGACAAAGATGGAAATAAATTCAAGATGCATTGCTGCATTCTAACTGTCACAATTTGTATGGTAGTATCTGCACTAAAACTTGATTTAGCGCTATTCTGTACAGTATGAATATGAATTCAAAACAGTATATCAAAACAGTATATTTATTACTATCCTTATCTGTACAGTATGAATATGAAATCAAAACAGTATATGAAATAGAAAACAGTATATCAAAACAGTATATCTTACTATCCTTATCTGTACAATATGAATTCAAAACAGTATATCAAATAAAAAATAGTATATCAAAACAGTATATCTATTACTATCTGTATCTGTACAGTATGAATATGAAATCAAAACAGTATATCAAATAAAAAATAGTTAATAAAAACAGTATATCTATTACTATCCTTATCTGTACAGTATGAATATGAATTCAAAACAGTGTCCTTATCATGTAATGGTTGGATCTGCAATTCAAGTTAAGGGGACAACTGATGGGCACATGTTTGTTAACACAGCACATACTCTGATAATTCTGTCTACCATCGGTTCTGTGGAACCACCAGTAAGGCTGACATAACCCATCTCCAAGGTTTCCTGTAACATCTTGTACTTCTGTTTCAACTGTCCAATCACACGTTCAACATGTATCCTCACATTGGCAATTCCTCTTGTGTGCTCGATGTCAACTGGGTCAAGCTGTTTGCTACCACGAGTGAATGTAGGAATGGCCAGTTTCACTTGGCGTAGGGCAAGGCTCTCTTGAATTGTGAAACCACGATCAGCCATGACTAAGTCACCAAAACATGCTGGCATTGTCCGAATGATCTCCTCTCGTTCAGGCCATTTGAGAAGGGGTGAGAGTCGTGCATCCATCACTATCATCCATGACCAGAAAATCCTTGAGACAGTAGGCTGACTGACATCAAATCGATATGCCAGATCTTGCTGAGGCACATTGAGCCTCAGTTTCATGAGAACCATCACAAACTCTTGAAATGGTGTTAAGGTTTTGGTCCTCCTTGACACATGGGCCTCAACCAAATTGAAAACTGTATTCAATGTATCAAAACTGGGCAAGCCTGTGTAAAATCGTACCTTGTCATCACTGTCATGACAGTTTGAAAAATACTCCTGAGTAAAAGACTGCATCTTGCTTTCCTTGAACAGATAGTTAAATTCAGATGTCTGGGAAGATTTGTCAGAAGTGCTTGTACCTGTGAGTTCCGTACAACTGGATGGAGTCTGGTTTTCTGCATGATGTGAAGTTGTCCGTGTTTCTTTGGTACCAGTAGTAGCGTTGTCTTGTTCCTCAGGAGCAGCGAGAACCTTTGAAGCAGGCACGCACACAGGCTTTTCTGAATTTTCAAGCTCACATTTCCTTGATTCACTTTCTAACCTTTTCACTTTCTTGACAACATCACGCTGGATATGTTCTTCACGATGTTTTCTGCGCCGAGCTGTTCGTTCGGCTCGTTCGGCTCTTCCGGCTCTCCCGGCCTCTTTTATCTTGCTGTGCCCGAGGTTGAGACTTGGTACCCAGTCGACATTAAACTGGTCCCATTGTTTGCTAGGCTGTCCAGACACGAAGTGTTTACCACACACACGTTCATTCTCCAACTTCTCCGCTGTCAGATCCGCTCTACTTATGGCAGAAATCCATTGTCTGCGGCGAGTAGATGTTAGTCCCTCCACATGTTCCCCCTGGTTAGTTATCACACGCGGGACGCGAAACAACCTAACCTTTTCGCGGTGTGTGTGCGCTTTACCCGTCCTAGTCCCACATCCAACAATGAGGCACAGTACCATAATTACAAGGCACTGAAATTGTGTCTCCTTCAGAATATGATGGTCAGAGCGGCATAAAACACATTAAAACAATGCCGTACATGGACCCCAAGATGGCCGCCAAAGCTTGTTGTTATAGATAGGGGTCACGTGAGTGAATACGCCCTATACATTTTATTTCTACAGCACCTTTCTGGAGTCCAAGTGCTTCACAGAATGCATACAGAATAGACAGGTGTTGGTAAGCTGAGAGTAGACCGTTCTGGGAAGCCGTGCTATGATAGCAGCAGTCGCCATGGACAAGCTAGGGTAAGTGTGACACCATGGTTGCTGTAGTTCTGTTGGACAGGTAACGTTCATTATCTGGTTTGTTTTGGGGGGGATTTGCTATGTTCTTGAACCATGTAGCCACCAGCGTAGTTAGCTACCTTATGTACTAGCCCAACGCTAATGTTAGCTACTCTGTGTAAGATTTTAGACTATGCACAGTAGCTATGCTTACATGTACATTGTATGTAATCTATCAGTGTAATGTTCACAGGTGTTTGCATTGTAGTTGTAAGCAAGTGTCATTTGAAGGTGTTTACCTTATTTTAGTCTATGTTGGCTTTAAATAGGGCATTTTACAAATGTGGTAATGTGGCTTATTTGTGTGTTTTTAATTGTGTGAATGAGACGGGGTAGTTGGATACGGTTAGCAATGACGTGTGATGCACGTCTCTCTCCCCAATGCTGCATGTGTTCTCTTGTGGACTCCTTCTTCAGCAGGCAGTGCGCATTCATGTGTTTCGGAGGAGTGGCTTTAGAGGGAAGCCCGAAGGATTTTTTCAGTTGTATACTTTTAAAATCTAGTTTACTCTTACTGGTTTCTCCATCATTGCCTAGCCTGCCCTTAAATAACCTCTAAACAATCCCAATTTACAACCACATTCTGTCTAAATTAACCTCTAACCTCTAAATTACACACTTCTAATTAAAATGCTAAATGGTAAACTGCATCAAATGCCTTCATTCACTAACATACAGTAGAAAATGCAGGTACTCATTGCAAGTGTTTGCTTATAAATCTCAAGTGTGTGCCTACAAAAACAGAACTCATTATCAAGCACCAAAGGGGCAGCTTGTAAATGGGCAGTCTGGCTTTATATGATGACATCCTTTCCCAGGGCAGCGCTTTAAAAATCCACTTACTTCCACTGTGCTTTTAAACAAAGATAAGTGAAATTAACTTTCATGCTCTAACTCAAAAACCTATATGTTAAATAATTAACATTAGGACACTTGCTCTAAATGGAGCAGGCTCTTGCCACTCTTAAGGCCCAACAAGGGGTGGCTGATAAGGGGGTCTGCCAAACAAGAAAAGTAATTATGATATTAGCAGTCACTGTGTCGCCCTGGGTGTGCCGTTGTCTAATGAGAATCCAATTTGGAGCCCACAAGACATGGCAGTTCAAGCCCAAGGACTCGAAGTCCAATCATGACACTGCTGTTGACGCGGTGATTCAGGGAAATGACTCATGGAGCCAATGGGATGATGGCGTGGAATAGAAGTGGTCACTCAGGGAGCTCACAGCAAATGCCCAGTGGTCTGCCAAGGGGAGGCTCATGACCAATGAACATATGATGAACTCACAGCAAGGAGTATTGCATGGAGGTATTTTGCAGAGTTGCACAAGTTTTGTTACCATACAGGAAAAAAGAGTATACATATTTTACAATGCACGCCATGAGTTATGCTCTAAATTGTTAAAATGCTGCAGTTGAAATATTTGTAATTATATTATAATTATGAAGTCATTAAAATGTGTGAGAACTCATTAGGACTGCATGTTTGTATCACAAGAGGAACAGTTCCAGAAACAAATTTCCATTAAGAGTCATATTTTTTATTAATAACAGCTTAATAAATGGATAATTTAAACATGCAAGCAACTTTCCATATTGATTCATTGCAAGCCTTGCTGAAACAAAATGGAAGTAAACGAAGAAGTGGGAGTGTTGAAGGGTTCTTCTGGTTGGTTCTCTCCCATTGCTGCTGACCACTGAACCAATTTGATCAGTTCTATTTCCAGCACATGTGCCAGCTCCCAGACAATTACAGCGCAGCTGGGCTTCTGTTACACTCGCAACTCCCACTTACAGATGAGGAATTCATTCCAGACCGAACTCTTTAGAGCATTAATTGGCAAAAACATGCACTTCAAAACGTTGACAAAGTACGAGACTTAATTGTCCGCTGATAGCTTACAGCTCTTTAGAATCACACGTCGTGCAGGCAAGGATGATGCGGCTGGCTTGGAGTGACATTAAGATAATTTGCCAAGCTATTTTTAATTGGCCTTGGGAAGGAGACAATGACTTGGACTGAAATAAACATAGCCTGGGGCCACCAACACTGCAAGCTCATTTAAGTGTTTTTTTCCGTTCACTGTCAACTTGCAAATGAGGCCATCGCAGTGACATCACCAGGGCCATTTGATGTGAGGCCTGCCTCATTGGGGAATATTAATCTTAGGTCTCTCTGACGGTGTGGCCTTGAACAAGATTACACAGCAGATTTTAAGTCCTGCAGAACTGAAGGTCCACACTTGTCATCAGTTAATAATGGGCCTCTTTCTGAGTATGAACTTAATTGGGAGGAATGAAACAAATATATGAATAATGAAAGGCAATGGAAAAGTCTGTCCATCTCCAACTCCCCATGCGAGGGGGAACCTACAGAATTCAGGAACTTGCCAGATGCATTAAAACACTAAGAATAACCTCAAAAAGTCCCCTGAAATGCTGATGGTGCAGTAGTTCAGTTTGCGAAATGCACAGCTGTTTTGCCAAAGGGCAGAAGGAAGTCAGGTCCAGATGGTTCCTTAAATATTTATTCAGTAGAAATGAACTTCATTATTCAAAAATAACAATAACAGCAGCCTACTTTTACTGTATCAACTTTACAAAACTGTTAAGTGTAAATTAAAGCTCCCAATCTTGGCCTTGGCTCTTTGCATTCCCACATGAAATGCCTTGAGGCTACTGATGAACTGGATCTCTGCATAACAAAGAGAACAGAGTGACACAGAAATGCAATTCTACAAAGACCATGGCATTAGTGGGAGGATGATGTTGATCTTGCTGCGTATTGGTGGGTGAGCTGCCTGCTTTGGTGTTTGGCAGTGTATGTAGAAGCTCATTGTGTTTACCCTTAAGGAGTTGGTGCTTGTTTGTTGGTGGCAGGACCTAAGCAAATGCAGTAGTCCTTTGCGGAGGCACTGCCTTGGTTTATACACTCAAAACCAATATGTACGTTGTTAGTTATGCTATAACATGAACTCTTTGGGAAATTAGCTGTTTCTTAGAGCAATCGTATGAAAAGATAGCAAGATTGTTTACAATTTATAATTGGTCTTGTATGTGTATGTGTCTTGTGTGTAACAAGGCATGTGGGTTAATGTCATTCATTTTAAATATCCATCATAGTAAAAAACTACACTACTGTAATATGCTGAAGAGAAACACACCTCAAGCCATTCAGTCTGTCAGTCAAACAAACACTCAAAGCATAATGTTGGAATCATTAGAACTCATTATCCATGGTGTCAGATGTTTCTGGAAGAAGTGGATACATGCTTTCAAATGATTTTATTCTAGCATGGTTAGGATGAAACCAAAAAAAAAAACACCCTAATTAACCAAGATCTGAAAATTTAAGGGAAATACATAAGAAATAATGTTTCTAGAAAAGATTCAAAAATA